>NW_027272763.1:0-63361 GCF_040938485.1 Diadema antillarum
ACATGCAGTGAGCCAAGTTGTAGAGAAAATGTAAAGCTTTTCTTTTATGTAAATTGTACAACAACTCTTTGATTGTTTTTCTTACAGATGCCCACTAGCTACACAAAAGGCATGACTTTTGCACACAAAATAGTGACAGAAACTTAGAATTTATAGTCAACCACAACGTAGAATGCAAGCTATATGCGAGAGGAATCACAAGAAATGCTGTCATTGTACTGTGACATTTGGCAACTTATTGATCGGTTTTGGCGGGTTTATGCGTTTGAGCAGAATATGAGAAGTTGGCGCGCCGTCGATTGAATCAGGCATGCGAACGTGGCACATAAAAAGAGTTGAGGACCATCAGATAATCATGTACAAAAACAGAGAATGCAAACATAATCCTGATAGCATCCAGATGACATGAAGTGGCATTTGCCACTTGGAACATTTAGGCGTTGCTAGGAAGTCATCTGCACCTAGGATGTGCAAGGTTTACTGAACATCATTAAATGATGGAGCACGTCAGATATTGGTTGTACCGGCTTGCTTTTTGGTGATTCACATTCTTCTGGTTTCCATCTTAATCTGCTTGTGCCTTGTCAATCCTTCAACTAGAGTTTTCACCAAACTTTTGTTTTTGATAAAACTAATAAACACGATGAATGTGCATGTGTTTATAAATAGTGCAAAGATTTTCATGTAGTGAAGGACAAACTGTAGAGCTGAGAAGAAGGAAGAGTAAAGCAAATGTGACAGGCCACATGAATTCACCTTCTTGCCATTCTGCTGCTGTTGATAGAGAGTTGTGCATTTTGCCAGTGACTTGCTCAACACCTTCAACAGCTGAGCGTGCTCTTCTGGACAAGTGCCATCACTGCAACGAGCCGCTGACAATTCAGTCACAGTAACAGTGAGGGAAACCTGTGATTATGAAAGATGACATCAGACCTTGTTAAGATTATTGACTTACAAACAGCTCTTAAAATAGTATTCCCCATACCATTTATTGAAGGTATTTGAAGGGGACATAAAATTTCTAATGCTCACAAGTTCTACAAACCTACACTTAACAGTTTCTCACATCTCACGGGTGTGTTTGATTATTTGCGTCTGGTTCGATAGTTGTGGAATGTTCACTTTCATAAAATGTTCTCATACTCACAAATGAGTCAAAACTGGTGTTCTGGACAAAACGAAGCTTGTTATTGGCCAGAATCCTATCACAGCAGCCAATGACAACGTCTGATAAGTCTCGTCTCCCAAGGGCACTTGTCAGAGCCTGGAGAGAAACAAACCCCCAAATAAACACATTCAAGATATATAAACCCCCAAAACAGGTACATGTACACACAAAATGAAAATATGAAATACATGTATAAAGTAACGTACAAGCTACCTGCAGTACCTCCAATGCATGGAAAATGATGCTGGATTTCAGCAATTTAATGAAAAGAAATCCTGGAAATGTATCAGAGGAGAGCATAACTCAGTAAGCAGTGTAGCATAAAAATATCATTGTTTCTGTGAACATACCCTCATTCATTTTCTTCACAAAATAATTATTGTGCAAGATGTTTTTTTTTCCTGTGTGTATTTCCTTGTCATTTATGATACTTTTCTTCAGCCTTACAAGTCCTGGGAAATTTTGATAGAGATATGCAAATTTTGTCATCATTAGAATGGCATCTCTGAATTTCATTGTATATCACATATTACTAAATGGAACTGACAAAAATTACACCTGCCAAAAATCAGAAAGATATTTCCAAACCTTCGCCGCTTAAAGAGCAAGACAGGAATGTTTATCTTTTAAAACATGTTGCCAATTCACAACTACGCAAATGAAAAAAAAGAAATAGTACCCATAAAGAGAGGCTTCTATAAATTCTGCAAGCAAAATAATCATTTACGAATAAGAAAGGGCTCAAATGATGTTTTTTTCCTCTTCCAGTTGAAATACTAACAATGAATAGTGAAAACTAAAATAAGGAGCTGTGAATAACAGCTGTAATAAAAAATGAAAAACAAACAAACCTAAATTACAGCAAATTACAGCAAAACAAACCTAACTGACAGCTGTGCAAAGTCACTTGGTATGCCTCTGCTTTTCCCACATCCTGCCATTAGTAAATGGCCCTTCATGTTCATTTTGATGAAGATCATTGATCTTAACTACTGTCAGGAATTGACCTTTACCCCTCACTACACAAAGTAAACATATTTTAATGTATTGCTTTCCACTGCATCAAAGAACATTGTTATTGGACTAACACCTAATGGAATGTAACAACACCGTATAGCCAGAACAAGACATTTTGGATAAATTTTGGTGCTCACAAACTTGACTTCTTGTAATGCAATGAGCTATACTGCGCATCCCAGAGAGCAAAAGATCAAACACTCACTGAGCACAGGTTACCACGGAGATTGAGTGACTTGCCCTCAAGCTGCATCCCTTGTATCTTCCGACTCTTCAGTGCATCATGGAGGAAAAGCCACAAAGACTCCTCTGCAGCAGTCTCTGCTCCAGACCTACATGTGGCACAAATTGTGAAATGATTTCTTTTATTTCAGGGCATGTTCTATGGCCTAAATTTACGAAGGTGGTACAATTGAAACCATGGTTTAACCCTAAAAGGGCAGGGGTGGGGGGCGGAATCCGCCCCCCCCCGACGTTTCGCGCTATAAATCTGTAACGCGAGAAGGCCTCGTCGCAAGGCTTCTTGACTTTCTTCGTTCAAGTGTCGCGCAACTTTTGAGACCAAATTTGCAACGTCCGCGCATACCTTTGCGAAGCCACGCCCATTTTTGTTACGGAATGTTGCCCCAAAACGGGCACAATTTTGTGATTTTGAGTACATTTCCTATGGAAAACAGTGTTCTGTCATGAAAGTCATAAAAACCTGATTATTTTTACAATTAATCACTTTCACTGATTAATTTTGTGCTAATTATGGTAGAAAAGTGGTCAGTGACAATTTCCAATGAAAAAAACAAAGAAAAAACAAAAGTTGAAAAACAAGGAAATACATAAGAAATTCTGAAAACAATAAAATACATAAGAATTGAAATGAGTTTTGGCAGTTTTTGTGATGTACAATTGTTGAATATGCTAAAACAGATTTACAGATCAAAAATTAGACTTTCAATGCTTTTAATTAGGCTAAAATATCATCTTGAGCTTAATTTGCATAATTAATTAAAATTAGAAATTGATTGTCTCAAAAAATCTTATGACACAATATTGTAGATGATGACGTGGGTCTCACGCATGCAAAATTTCATCGCGATCGCACTACCGATGGCGGGGGGCGGAATCAATCCCCCCCGGTCTGAGCATAGCCAAAAAAGCCTGGCCCCTTTAGGGTTAAACCATGTTTTATGCAAATTTCTTCTGCGTAAATATGATTGACTGACTGTGTATGCAAACAGACATCCAGTAGCAAATGCGCATTGATACACGCATGTCAAAGGTACACCTATTTTACGCTTATTTTAGACCATGGTCTAAGTTTAAACCACCTTAGTGAATTCGGGCCTTTCTGTTTAGATTTAAAAACATTTCCCTGAATGACGATGCACAATGATGATGATGATGATTCCAGCATTTGTATGACACCACATATCTATTTCAGAAAAAAAAAACAAAAAAAACAGATCAAATCAAATTTAAATCAAAATCTCTCTCTAAAATATTGCACTCATCAAGTAAATAAACCACGAGCATCAAGTCTCCTCCAGTGCAGTGATAGTGATGACTTTCACTCAAAATATTGCCTCTGGGTTACCTTGACCCTTTGCATGCTTGGCGAGTGCAGATTGATGTAGACAAAACCCAGTGTTGTTCACACTGTCTATGCCCCTGGCACAAAAAGGGTCAAATCATTTACTCTCACAAATTCACATCAAATGATTGAATCACACTCTTTTGATGTTTGTACATTACATTCCTTTGATGACTACAATATGTCTGTCATTACTCTCATGTAATTCCATTTTATTTATTTTTTTCATTTGCATTTTTTCTTTTAGCTCTACAGACATTAACCAATTTCATAACACTAGATAATACAGATGCACTACACTTGGTTATGTCAAAATCTGTGCAAAGGGGTGGAATAATTGAAGTGATAGTTATGGTTGCCACCAAACAGCCTTTTGAGCAGAACTGCATGAAAGACTGCACAATGATTTTAGCCATTTGTTCAACAGATTTTAAGAAGACACAAACAGAACATGAACAACCTTTGAATTGTTGGCAACATGATAAAAATCTTTGTGATGAAGAATGTCACGTTCTGACATATGACCAATTACTAGCACAATCAGCAATTGCTATTAGTACCTCTTGACAGAGTAGTCCAATTGTTGGCTGGAAAAAAAACAACAACAACTACTGGACCACTGACCCTTTCAATCAGAAGTAGAAGACTGCTCAATCGGTCTCCTTCTTCTCACTTTATCACTCCTCACCTCTCTATGGTGGCCAGACCATGGCACATCCAGTCTAAGAGAACCTGATGCTTGTTGGGCAGGAAACACTGGTTGGAAACCCAGCCAAACCTGGCTAGCTTGACTCTGTCCTCCCATGGCACACCACTGTCCTTCAGGTGCTTGTACAATCCTAAAAACAAGAGGAGACATTGACCAATAAATCTGCCTCTAGTTTGGGGACCTTTTATTACCTGTGGCACACAATACGGTCGGCCCCTAACAGACAGATATCTTGCATTCACTCTGCTTTGTAAGCTCACTTACATAGGCAATGGGGATAGAATTCCCCCTTTTTTTGCAATGAAAATGATCACAAAACTTAGCATGCACACGTTCATATCGTATCAGGGCAATCACCCTGGATTTTTGGAATAGGAATCTATGTCAGAAATGTTAAATTTATGACATGACAAGTGGCTTTGGAAATAAATACAAATGTAGCAATGACCAATATAAATTATAATGTTTATAAATTTTACTTTCTGTCTGGTTATCTGGAGTTCTAACATTTACGGTTCATTGAATCTGCGATTGTGTGAATCAAATACTCATTTTTACTGGTTACATACCACAATGTAAAACATCCATTCATTTATTAGTGTAACTCAGGTTACTAATGTAAACCAAACTATCTCTACAGGTAAATTAAAATACAGCCTCGTCTACAGCCTGCATTTAAAGCGCGATAAGGTCACCGACATGCGACACCGACACGGCGACGACAGTGAGTGACAGACGTTTGTAATAGATCTAGATCTAGCAAACTCTGAACCTCGTGCTATGTAGCTAGACCTTTTACTCATTTATTACACGTATAGACTTACCTGCGACCAGCCCGAAGGAGAAATGTTCATAACTGTGTAAACTTTACAACTTCAGCATATTCATAATATTCAGGGTTTCTAGACTATGCAAGCATAGGCCTACATGAAAGAACATATATGGGACTAGGCCATACGCGTCTAGAAAAGTGAAAGACAACATTTGTTGAATAGACTCTGTGATCAAGTTCAGCATTTTGTGAGCAAAGTCCACGCAGTTCAACAAGTTTAAAAAATACATTTAATATCGACTGGATTATTGAGATAATTGTCAAATCGAGGCAAAAACTGCACGCCAATACTAGTTCACACGTGTTCTTTACCTGCATAGCGCGCCGCCATGTTGAATGTGTACCAAGGCTCTACGATCTTTGCATGCTAAGTGCGAAAGATCGTACGACGGAGTGTGTGTAGGCCTACGATCTTTGCTATCTGTGCGGTATGCTATAGTGTTTCTTTTATTTTCAACACTGTGACATACTGTTTGATTCATCCTGAATAGGATACCCCTATGTCCAATAAAAACTTTATTGATGATTCGCTCTACATCTGTTTTCTGAATTTGCTTAATGAATAGTCTTCATTTCTAACAATTTTTATTATGAATTTGATGAGTTAAATTTAATCTTTTCTAACAATTTCTATTCGTATGATTTGACCTAATAGGACCTATAGCTACAATCCCACATCACAATAATTATTCTTTCTAAGAATAAGTCCCTATGTACACTTTATCGCTTGAACCCCATTCGTACTCATACAAAACAGGCACATTATTCACCTGCCATATTTCACTCAACTCAGATAGGCCTACTAATGCAGGCCTAGGCCTAGGACCTGTACATTCAGGATCTCGCCGTTAACTAAGGACTATCACCTCGTTTTGGCTGCATAACTCTAACATAGCCTATATACGGACCCGATCTTGAATATCCAATTACCAACCTATAACATTGTATCCTGAAATAAAAGTAACTGTAGGCCCTATATCACAAGTATGTCGAAATATCAGCCCAGCCCGAACACTGAAATGGCCTGCGATAAATTTTACGAGTTCACGCCACTCAACTACACCATGCTGGCCTAGGGCCTATTTTAGATTATGCTACATGGACTAATTATCATTTTAAAGACACGCAATGTCCTCTTTCAACAGTAACTATCAAACCTTATTTTCACAGCCACAGCTAATTTCTCACCAAATACCCGCACGTTTAGAATTACAATATCTTACGCTCTCTCATGCACACAATGTCTAAAACTTCCTCTAGGCCTACGTATGTTGAAGTCAGTTGTACAAACGATTCTATATAAAACACACATTCAAAATATACCCACCTGCACATAGACATTAATGTACAATAATCATTGAACAATATTGCATTTCTCTTTGGAAACCATACAAATGTTGATGTTCATTTTTTTTTTTGTAATCATTTTATGGTGGGGCCCCATCAAAGTAAAGCTCTGCTTAGGGATGGCTATCTCCCATATTGTTAATTGTGTTCACCCTGTCTTTTATACTTGTGACTGCAGAACATACAACATAGCCATTCTCCCATGTCTTGTTATTAGGGGCAGTGATATTAGGACCTCGACCATTATAGGCACCTATAAATAGGTGTTTCAGAATTGAAAATTCCTGCTCTAATATGTATCTTCTCAAGTGTTTGCATACTTTCTCTCATTTTTTTGTTGAAGGTAGACGAAAAACAAGACAGAAGTAAAACAAACCCCAATTCTCAGTTTTCTTTACATATGCCTCATTCTTGTGCACAACTTTCACAAAACTAATACCAAAATGTATATTATGTCACTGTACTGTCTTCAAGAAATGTATGCTTTTCATATTTGTTATAAAAATAAAATCGTACTTGCATTGCTCCAACGAATTGCTTGCGCAGTTGGACATCAAAACTTTCACCTGTGGTATATTGCTCTTCAGTTATAGTTCTAACCACTATGTATGTTATAGATCAACAGCTATGACCTTGGATACTCCAGACGACGAAACGCGATATGAGTACCAGGATAATTTTGAAAGTGTATAAATCCACTCCATATTCATGCTATGAGTGAATACAAGTCAACTTGTGTTCGATATCACGTTATTCTTGAAATCATGCAAAAAGAGATCCCCCTAAAGAATCTCCCCGCTGTTCAACTTAATCATTGTAGGTATAGTTTTGTCTAATGGACCATCGGGTTAAGGAGGGCGAGGGGTTTTATTCAAAGGGACATTCCAATGCAATTGAAAGTTAGTCTGAAAAACAGGAGTAAAATTTCCGAGCATAACAAGGGAAATTTTTATCAAAATCGAATGGAAACTAAGGGAGTTATACACATGACATTTGGGACTCAAGTTTCGCTAATTTTTCAGGGGAAAAGTTCTTGAACAGTCAATATGAATACGTAGATAATAAAGTGATGCTGTCAACCCCTAAAAAATGACATGTAGTTTGTACATGAAATGTTGAAATTTCAGTTTTTCATTCAAACGCAATTACGCACCAATCTATAAAATCGTGATAACTGATCATTATTCTGAAGTTATTGAACCAGGAATAACATCATACTTTCACTCTTGAATATGATAACAGAAACAATGAATTCTTGTCATGTTTTTTACAATCTATTGAAAACTGCGAGGTGATGAAATGATTAGCTCACTCATTTACATGTTCATATCAAGTTTTTGCACGAGAACTTAATGTTCTGCACTTCACAATTTCGTGACTGCCCTAATTCTCATCCGATTTTGATCACATTTTAATTGTTGTTACATACTCGTAAGATTTTATACTCTTTCTTTTCAGACTAACTTATGGACTGAAATTCCTCTTTAACAAGTTGAAGACTAGTCCCTATACAAGTGCTTATAGCAAAATCAGTCCGTCCTCAACGGATCAGGAAAGACCTCGAGTGTGTGTCAAGAGGTATTACGTATAATATACAACCAGAAGAATCTGACGTGATGGAAAATTATTTCGGTGAATAAGGAAGTGGTCTTGACAATGAAGATGATATAAGCGTGATGCTTAAAGGGATGGTACAGCATTGGTGGAGATGAAAATTGGGTTTTATCATTTTTTTGAGAGATACCAAGAAAACACTTATGAAATAGTACAGAGAATTCAAAGTTTATTTGATAAAAATCGGGTTTGGAATAGCTGAAACATCCAAAAACAAAGTAAAACAAAACGATCGTAATAAAAGATGGGTCCTACACTTTATTAGGATCGCTCTGTTTGGGATATGTCGGTCATTTCAAAACCAATTTTCATCAAATAATGTAAACATTGAATCCCTCTTGGAATTACATGCTCTTTCATATTTCATATAGGAGGATCTCATTATCTCACCAAAAAATGATAAGAACCTGAAGTTAAGTCTCAATCAAAACTATACGATCCCTTTAAACTTATACTGGTAAAGACAGTGATAGATGATGATATTGTTGATAATGATGACTGCAAAGGCAATCTCCTTTATAAACGTGGATATTGGGTGGTGTTGATGAGAATGGAAATGAATCAAGCTGTAGGCCAATTCGCCTGATATATCCACCTCTACTATCATGCTACAGTAGATCTCGTTCAAAATGCTCTAGAGGGATAGACATACCAGTATATAATGTTTGCCGAATATACCATAGGTATTTTTTTAGAGTGTGCTCACTTGTTTAACAGCCAGGATAGAACAGGAATACAATTTCATATCGGGATTATAATGTTTGATTTTTCATACTATCACTGTTGTCAGCGATATCAATATTGATGACAGTCCTCGTGGTCTTTGTTTGTTTGGTTTTGGTTTGTTTATTTATTTGCTTGTGTGTGTGGGTGTGTGAGTTTGTATGTCTGTGTCAAACCTATACAATAAGTTAGTCACAGCCACCCAATAAGGAATATCGATCATCGATTGATTGATTCTTGTTCCGCTCGAACGCTCGAAAAGAACGTGATGCACGCTTTTATGAACGCGATATTGTCTACAGTTCGGCTCTAGAATTAAAGTGGCAGACCCTCCGTGTGTGTCTGTGACTCTGTGTGTGTGTGTGTGTGTGTGTATTCTAAGAATCTTTAAGTGTGTTGCGAACTTTTTAACACACAACTTGTTTAACACACGATAACTATAACCAAAAAGTGTAAGGACCATGTGGGTTCTGGACGCTGTTACATTTTGTTCACGATACATGAAACAAACTTCATTCTCATCGCACGAACATTAAGCTCACGACGAAAAGAAATCTAATATTCATGTTTGTTTGTTTTTTGAATAATCCCAAATGTTGTGGGGAATCCTCCTTTGAGATGGATGGGAAAATGAAGCTGTTATCAACAACAGCAACAACAACAACAAATTGTCAAAATTCTTGTCCATTTTGTTGTAAATCGGCTTGATATCATAACTTTTAGACAAACTTTGAAACTGGACTATCTGTCAGAACAAGATCTCACAAAGAAATCTTTCCTTTGGTGTGTAATGAGGTAAAGTTCTGCATTTAGATATATGCTACTGTAAGTGAAATGATCATGATAATTGTGTGTACTCATATTTCTGCGGTTTATACATAGTATTTATTATAGTATATATCAGAGGAGTACCATTATCATGAACAACAACCAACATCATGAACAAGCTGGTAGCTGGTAGCAGCTGTACCGTTCAACCAAAATTTTCCAAACTGTCAGATTAAAGGCAAGTGACACCTAAAATAAAGAGCCATTTTTTTTTTCTTTAGGATTTTTTTTTTTTTTTTTTTTTTTTTTTTAACGAGAGGTCATGCCCTTTGACTATTCCTAAATGCAGAAAACTGGCTTTCGTATACTGGACTCGCCGGGACGGCTGGATAATGATTGGATCAATACTTTCCCTGGTGTGCAGAATGTTTCTCCTTGTGACGTAAGCAGTCTTTTGTCATTCCAATCCTTGCATCGCAGGATAAGTGCCACGGCAAACGAGCGTTAAAAGTGTATTTGTCAATGTGCGATGCATTCCAAAAGCCTGACCGAGAAGGCGTGTAGCACACAATGAGTTGGATTAGCTTCTTCACGTTTGCATCTGTCCCTTTTCGATCGGATGGCGTGCTCATAAACATGGGATAGCTCATAATTTCACTGGGAGCATGTAGTCTAGTGGAAGTTTTGAACTATAGCCGATCCGCAGGTCGCCTGTCATTTGCCACGTAGGAAGATTCGTTGATGTCTTCCACATCAGGACGCCGGTTTGATTGACCCTGGTACGTATATTGTCATTGGTCAGTATACTGCTTCTTTCCAGCTTGATGATCATTGCAACATACAAGTTACGAGCTGAGTATCATAACTTGAACCCTTTGTATTTTACGAAAGATACTTTGCTAAGATACTTTGCTACGATGCTTCGTCACCAACTTCGAAATTAGTTTGATGCCCAAATAATTATATGTAATATCGGCGATGAAATGCTTAAAAGATATAATTATGCGCTTGTCTTTAATGCATGCATGATATTTCTCATTAATGTACATCATTGTGTACAAAGTGTTCGAGCAAGAGGTACATTGTGCGGGGTTACATCTTATGTTTCACTTTATTTAGTCTGGCACTGTCTGGGTAGAAATGATATTATGGTAGTATTTGTCTATGGGAGAAAACAACGGGGTATTCCCATATATTGCTATAGTGTGTGTGTGTGTGCTTGTGCGTCATTTTTCTTTTATTCGACTCTTGGAAATCACATCAAAGCCAAGCAACTGAATGCTGTAGAAACTATGACCGAGCCAGCAAAGAGCACAAGGATCGGTCATAAGCACTTTGTTACATCTGTTGTTTGTCATTTTGTTTTAGTTATTTGTTTTAAGCCTATGCATATTCATTGCAAAATGTTAAACTATATAAGGCACGACCTCGAGTCTTGTAAGGTATAAGATATAAAGAGCCCGGGCAGTCAAACAGTACAATAGGAGACTCAGACTTCTACTGTAACCTCTAGTATTTTGCTGGCTAGCATTCGTCCACTCCTGTGCACAGACTTCTCCAAATCAATTTTTGAAGAAAATTACCAACTTTCCCTGAAGAAGTTCACAGGAGTATAAGACGAAAGCTAGCCAGAAAAGTACTAAAGGTTGGCATATAGAAGCCTGAATCTCCTCAACTGATGAAAGTTTTCTGCATCATTCGGGAAAAGTCAAATAGCATTTGACATTATCTTTGTGATGATGATGATGATGATGATTATCATTATTATTATTGTCATTATCATCATTACTACATTTATCAATTATTCGGATATTTAAACGTCTCTGCACAGTAAATTACTAGTAATTAGTATATTATTTGGATTATGCGTATAGTAACCACGACCTTTTCATTTGTATAATTATTATGTTCTTTACAGGACTGCCGATCTGTTTTGTGATCCACAACCAACATCAGGAAGTATGGCTGTGTCGTTCTTCAAGCTTTTTAGCCCGAGGAGCGGAAGACTCTGCAGATGCATTTTGACTGTCATGGCGGTCACAGTCATTATGTACACCCTTCTGACTTTAGAAGGAAAAGGTTAGTAATTTTCTATCAAAAACAATGGTATTTTATTCGTTCAACCCACAATCAAGATTTTGGCTGGCTTACGGTGGCTTAGTTTGACTCTTCTTTGAAATATTCATGTTGCTACCTACGTGATAAGCATTCATTTCTTCAGATTTCTTTTTTCCAAGTTTGCCTTGGATGCAATGCAGAGTGCCTATGTCATAGTGGTCTATATCAAATTGACGACTGGCTATACACCACTTTGGGATAACTAACCCCGAGAAAAAAATGCCTTAATGTATGTTGATTGTATAGTATATAGAAACAAGAAGTCAAGAAGTCGAAGAGCAACAAACAGTTACAAAATTCTTTTAAAATCCCGACATTCTGATCGATAATTTCTAGACATGTTTCTATAGTGTTAGTCATCCATTATAAGGCATTCGTGCACACCTCATCTTGGTCGTTCTAAACTATAGCCATTGGACATTTTTGTCACCATATAGACGGTGACATAATTTGCGGAAATCATTTTTTTTTTTGATGTCTCAATACTGCTCTCATAATTATGTAACTCCGATGACCGTATACACTATAGTCGTAACTTCTGATAACTAATGTTGTCTTTCTTCTTCTCCTTCCTCTTCTTCTTCTTCTTCTTCTTCTTCTTCTTTATTCTCTATTCTTTCATTAGATGAATCAAACCCAAATGATGATAGGGAAGAGAAATCGGGGCAGGATGAGAACGATCTCAGGAAGCTACACTTGCGGCCATATTTGGTAACTTTATTTTACTAGCTGAATGAAAATGATGTGGCCAAATTGACGTGATCTGGTGTCGAAGTGTGACGTCATGATAATATTGTCTCGTTGTCTATGTAGCTCATAAAGCCGATGAATAGTTCTGTATTATCTTATCAAGTATATAGAGGAAGTTTTGATACATACAAGATTTTTGTTCTCGTAGACTTTACACTGATAATACCACAGCTCACTGTTTGCAATAATCACGATGCTTAGAATTATGTAGATAGCCTCCATTTAACAATACAAGTACTGTCTTTCTCTATAAAAGCAAATAATTCTATTTAAACTCACGTTTTAACACTAAATTGGAAATTATCGCGTGGGAGGGGAACTTGCATTCAAAAGAGAGTAAAGTAAAATATAAAAATAGCGAAACTTTTGTAATAGGCTTACTGTGAAAATCATTGCGATTTCTTCGGTCAGTAACGTCGCAGTTCTACTCCCTTCTCCTGAAAAGACATCATTTTCCGCCATTGAAATGATTATTCATCTATAAATAGGCCTACGTTGGCTATGTATTTCTTTCACGTTCCTTTGAGATTTGATTATTCACCATACATATAATTGCAAAATTCAGAGACTGTGAAATGGTATATGTGTTGAATGAACCAGTAACTGATCCAAATGGACTAACAGTTTTCCTGCTTTTATGTGTCAAACAGGTAAAGGAAATCAAAAGTCGCATAGAGCAAACGCACAACTTGCGCAGAACGGGACTTGAAGGCGAAGGCAGCGTCAATGACCTGCTGCATGGCCTGAACGTAGAGTCGAAAAGTGATGAAAGGAATATCAAAGCAGATGAGGACATTCCAAGATGTCACGTCTGTGGTGAAGGGTCTGAAAGTGTAACCAAGCATCAAACCAATCCAGCAAACCTATCTGACAGTGGCGCATTCCAGGTCGTGACATCGAGGTATACCATCAAAATTGTTCAGAGCAATGATACTGATTCATTCCCGCCAAAAGTCGTGGGAAATAAGTTGAACACCAGCATCCCGACAGCGACTAATGGCTCCAAACTGCAGGCAAATACCACGTCACACACTGTGAAGCGGATCATTCTTCCCAAAGAGTTGAAGATTAGGAAGGAACAAGAAAGACGAAAGGCTCAAGTGGAGCATACTTGCAACACATCTCCGAATCTTCAGTATCAGAAACTGCTCTATCGCGACACTCTTTCGCATGTATTCGTCCTCGACAAACAGAAGCTCCTATTTTGCTATGTTCCCAAGGTCGGATGCAGCAACTGGAAACGTATTTTGATGGTTTTGTCAGGACGTAAGGTGAGTATGAAAGACATCACGTCAAGGGAGGCACATTCGCGCAACAAACTGACACGCCTTGGTACCCTCTCCAAGACGCAGCAGTTGGAGCGAATCTCCACTTACCGCAAAGTAATGTTTGTTCGTGAACCTCTGACTAGGGTTCTTTCCGCCTACAAGAACAAATACCAGGATCTAGATGTCTATCGACTTGCCCCGGAGAGTCTTCAGAAGGTTGCGAAGCACGTTATGGAAAAGCACCGCTCAAACGCGACGCATTCAGAGCTCAAAACAGGGGAGAACATCACGTGGACAGAATTCACCAATTACCTCGTGGACCCCATTGAGAGACCCAAATTCGACGAGCACTGGAAGGAGATGTACAAACTCTGCTCGCCTTGCAGGATCAAATATGATTTTATTGGTAGACTGGAGAATATCCAGGAAGAAGCCAACTATGTCTTGAGTCATTTTAACTTTACCCGGAAGCTGTCATACCCGAGTTCGGCCAACAGTCACCCTACTAACAGCGCGTCTACCAATGTCACCAAATACTTTGATAGATTTTCAAGAGAAAAGTTAAGAGCCTTGTGGAACATTTACAGATTTGATTACGAGTTATTTGGATATGATAAACCAGCTTTTATTGTATGACACCCATTACCTATTTTATTGCGATTTTCATAATTGCACATTATGTAGTACATAAATCAATAGCTCCATGTATATAGATTTGTGGAATTTATTGTGGTCCTTGAACAAAGAAACAATGTTCTGAAAAGTCTTAAAACAAATAACACTACACATGGTTGATGACATAGGAGCCTCACATACTTCTGAAATGTAGCTGTGTATCCATTACAATATCACTTGCTTCACAAGTTCTCCTGTGTAGAATGTATGCATGTCATCTTCTTTTGTTCAGCTTCCTTAAGCCCCAAGGAATTGTGAGGCTGTTAAGTCATCATCCTTGTTCATTGCAATTTGTAATAAATTGTGAAAACGTTCTTATTCCTCAACCCAGTCACTATAAATTCTGAAACTGTACTCTGTATATATATATATATATATATATATAATACAGTTGTTCAAATGTTTAAGTCTGAAAATCATCCGGAGATCTCCTTCAAATCCCTGTAAGTTTCTTGATGCCGTCTACGTTTGTGCTTGTTTGCATCGACAATACATTGTTAATCGAATGATAAGATACTAATACAGCTATTTGTCTTCCGCAAAATGTTGCATTTAACGTTTCTATATTATCAGTCCACATAGTGGATTTGAACTTCCTTTGACATTTTTGAACCGCATTCATGACGTAGTCACTCATTTCAATACATGTACTTATTCCAAAGGAATCTAAAGGTGTGATGACAAGGACATTTCGACGTTCAGCGATAGTTCGACCGATACGCTTTCATCTAATCTATTTGCTTATGTTGCTTTTAGAAATATCAAGATGAAAACAAAAGTACTCCTTCCGAAGCGAGTCTATTGTTTGATAAAATGTCATTCATATTCAGTCATTCATTCATACCGTTTTGCAATTTTAACCACCCAGCCAGCAATGAAAACCAGCAAGGAGATTTATCCGATTCATTAAAAAATATCATGAAAAATATTTATCATACATACTTACAATGGTAAAGGACTGACTGCAGTATAAGAATATGTGCGTGTGCTCTGTTCTTTGTATTTTTGAGACAGATGAATGTGGATAGCGGTCACTAACAGTGACAAAGTAAACGGCAAGTGGGTGGAGTGACAAATATCACAATATATGCCACTTTTATTCTCACTTTAGAATAACGAGAAATGTGGAACTATACAGCAAATAGAAGAAAAAAATCAAATTCAATTCTGTTATCGTCACGTGATTTTGTCATTAACTATGTTAACTGAAAAATGGATTTAAAGTTTTGATTCATCCAAGTAACATTCAATTAGGCACAAAATGAAATCATTGCATCTGGACTTCCTGTTTTAATTCCGAGAAGGGCTTCACATCCGGGCTCTTCGGCAGCTCGTATGACAGTAAGCCAGCCGTCTCCGTCAGCTCCGCGAGGGCCCAACCCTTAATAAAAGAATGGGAGACTGCGACACAACCTCTCCCGGGTGTACAGCTCTGTCATCCGGAGAATTCCTCAACAACTGAATCCCAACAATAACGTCTGCAGTTCGTCTGTGCCGATCGACAATGACAATTTTCCCGCCACCAAATCAGACTAGGTGATGAAGCGTCCAGGATCGGACGCGAAACCTTTCCCGGAATTAAAAAAAAAAAAAATAAGGCTAGATGCAATGATTGATTTTGTACCTTATGAACTGATAAAGTGATTTGAAATCCGAAATGTAATATGCGAGTCCGAAGAACAGATGTTTGCAAATTTCATGGGGGGGGGGGGGGGGGTTGAAATACTCCTCCTCCAATCCTGACTCCCCCGCTGCGTACGGCTATGGTTGAGTTTGGGTCATACCAAGTTCCTCCTTGCTCATACTTGATGCTCAAGGGCTTGAGGAACGTTGAAGTGTAGTGCTTGTTCATAATGCAAAAGAGCGTTTTAAGCAGCATGACATGCTATGAAAATATCCTTACAAGGAAAAGAAACTATTTTGTGGGAAATGTGAGGATAGGCTCTTTTCACTAACATTTATAATTGTAGCAGAGTAATATCATCATTTTGGACATGGGGGACAGGGAAGACAGGGACAGCCACTTTGGGGCGGATGAGATGAAAGCTAAAACCTGGGGATGCTATGTTGACATATAGTGATAGTTATGTTATTATTTTTTTTTCATTTTGCCAGGCTATTGAATGGAGAAGTATCAAATGAAAAGAAATGGAGATAATGAAAACATAGAATTAAGTAGGAAATAGAAAATACAGTAAAATATATTAGTATGCGAGTATTTTGGAACATGACATTTATGCAAAATAAGCAAAGAGATTTTGCGTCGTCGCTCAGAGTTGTGACCGTAGACTAACAATGAAGAGCACAACCACTTTTCACACTTCACACACACACACACACACACACACACACACACACACACACACATTACACACACAAAAAAATCTTCATCTGCCAGTGATAATGTCTGCGGTCATTCTGTCATGGACAATGGTACTTGTTCACTTGTAAAATGAAATTTTAGAGCGACATGAAGGCAGCTGAAATAGCAGGGATATCATATATACAGCTGAATGAAAGATAAAACCGATGAACTTATACTTACAAGAGGAGAGCGCTTCAGTTATCGTCAACTAGTCGCTCAGATTTTATCATTTTGTTTTCAGCTCGGCAGGCGAAAGCCTTCGCTACTCATTATGAATCGGTCCTCTGAAGTTTCTTTGTATTTCCCTTCTGTGGACTATTCCAACCCATATGATTCTTTCCTATTCATTCGGGCCATTTGTCAACCAATTGCAAGCGTCATTGGTATCCTTGGAAATGGCAGCATCCTTTTTCTAGTGATCTCTGTTAAGGATCTTCGAACTCGATGTCACGTCTTGCTCGCTAATCTCACTATAGCCAACATTTTGAATTTGATAGCAGCACAACTTTTTACTATGTGGAGGGCGAAGGATATCATGGATATCACTACGTGGAAAGTAATAAACATCACCATGCCTCTCAGATTTGGCACTTCCGCTGTCTCCATCATCACTCTAACATCACTTGCGATAGAAAGACACGTGACCATTGTCAGACCTTTTCTCTGTCTTCGACGACGAAGTGTTCGGAGATTAATCTGGGGTTCCATTTGTGCCTCTTGGATTGCAGGACTGTTAGCTTCCGCCTGCTCTTCCTTCCTCCTCGCACATCCCTCAAACGACTCCACATTTCTTGCAATGTTAAGTCCCACTCTCCTGTTTGTATGTCCCGTAATCTGTATGGGATACTGCTACTCGTCCTGTGCTTGTACTTTGCTCAATCGTCGAAGGCAGCTCATGAGAACGGGAAGCACGCGATGTTCTGCGAAAAAGCAGAGAGGAAACGTTCGCCTCGTAGTGATGTTTCTCACCACCACCCTCTGTTTTATAATTTCATGGATCCCAAGCTTAGTGGATTTGGTTCTATGGATCACAATTGATATACGCTTTATTGTCCTCGATCATTACATCGTCCTTTTCTACTTCCAAGAGGTTGGAAATAACCTAAGCCAATGTATAGAGCCAATCATATGGTACACAATGAGCACTGCCTTTCGACGTCACCTAAAGCGAGCAATTCGCAGGCTCGTCCGTTGTAGGCGGTGAGGTCTTGGGCATTTTATTGGCAAGTTCGCTAGACACCGCTGTCTGTGCTCCACTTGGAAACGTTCATTTGATCAGACTTCACGTATAACTGGAATAGAATAATTTTATATCTACAATTTGTTGTTATATTTTGACATGTACTGCTGTGCTTCTTTTAATCACTTGATATTAGATATTACTACCACTTTAACATTTATTGCGTAACACATGGGATCATAGTATGTGATGTTACTCCTTTGGTCATAGAACACTATGGCTTCAAGAAAAATCGTAAATTTCGCTTACTTCCACACTTCTTAGTAGTTTTAATTGGATATGTGACCATATTACTGTAGGTCCTACATGCTTTCGTCGCAAGATCTTCAACTCTTGCGACAAACTACACAGTTTTTTTTTTCTGTGGTAACATAAGTGCAAGCTTAAACTAAATTCTTTCGAATGTGCTTGGAAAAGTTAACAGTGATACTGATAACAAGATACCGATCTCAGCTAGCTGTCTTTACAAGATGACTAGGTGTAGCTACATTGCAGGACTAACACGCAGGAGGGCGTGTGCACTGTTACTTCTGGTATCTGGTATCTTGGGTGTTATTTTATCTGACAATATTTGTATCAATGGCAAGGACAGTAAATCGACAATTCTAATTACATTCTCCAGAAAAGTAGTGAGCGTAAACGAAACTGAAGTTTTCTGACCCAAACTGAAGTTAGCTGACAATATCTGTACCTATCTGGCAACGATCGATTATGACAATACTGTATGATAATATGATAATACTGTGCGCGTGTTGCAGTAATTTTTTGAGTATGTTTAACTTGATTCAACAAAGTATGATACTTTTTCTTTTTCTCCATACATTAGCAACTGCTTCACCTAAGGAAAAAAAAAATTTAATCCGTTCGATAGTTCAGGTAGCACTTTTTGTCTAAACTTTTCATCTTGTATCCGTCTTTCATTATATAATCAAATCAAATCAAGTTCAAATTTATTTCCATTCGACATAAAATCATCAAACAATTCATACAATGAAAACACATAGATACAAATATATATCATATAAACCTATGGTCGAATTGTTTCATGTATTAGCATTCGGAAATTAAAGGGGAATGCTACCCAGATATGTAATGTAGATTTAATGAATGTAGCAAAATTAGAAAATTATCACTTAGATTTGAAGAAAGTCGGAAATTCCGCTCCATATTTACAAATATTTTGAAGTGTGATGACAACTCTGTGAAACAACGATATAAGAAAACACAAGAGAAGTTTATAGAATGAATGTTTGCTTCATGAAAAGTACACATTCCCTCGACTTGTTATGACATAATGTATGTTAAAGGAAATATCATTCTCTGTGCTTTATGAAAGAGTAAGTCAAGCGCCCTTTCATTATGCAAAAAAGAGAAAAATAAAACACATTGGTAGATATATGACTTCTTTTAAGTATTTGTAAATTTCTTATCACTGCTTAATACATTTCTCTTATTCCAAGTATTCCAAGTCGTGACATCAATTTATATGTGTGTCATCAAATTGTTCAGAGAAATATCTAATGTTGGTTTTATTAAAAAAAAGTAAAACCATGTATAGAAAGTAGATAGTATAGAACATGTCATTATTGAGACATGAACCCATTCTCTTTGTCAATTAATTGACAAAGTATAATGGAGTATAACGTATAGCAAATACTGACGTTTTCGACAGTGGTACCCCCTTTTCATATCTATCTGCATATGGGGTTCAAGATCAGTAAACTTATTTATAAAAATATGACTTTCATTAAAATAAAAACCTCTTACAGTCATATTGACACAATGCCCGCTTGAGTAGACTCAAAACAACTCCTCCCCTCCCCATTCCATCGAAGGTGTTCATCGGAGGCCTTTAATAAAGCAAGTCTATGTTTGAAGGGAATAAAACAGATATTCACACAGCAGAGGATTCATCTTGAATAATTCTACTATTCATATATATATATATATATATATATATATATATATGTATATATATATATATATGATATGTATGTATAATATGTATAGTGCATTGAAAACCTATACGAAATATTTTGTTTGTTCGTTAGAATCAACGATGCTGCAGGACTGTCACAGTGTGACAAACATAGGCAGATTACTGTATGATTTGCTACCACGATATTTGAATATACATTTAAAGTTTTCGGGAAGTTTCGGGAAGTTGATTTCTCACTCTGTCTTATATCAATTTCCCACTCTGAGTAAGTGATTGTCTATAAAGGAATTTATCTCGAATAGGTTAGTAGGTGCCATATCAAGAAGAATTTTGTACATTATCAAATGATCATACCTTCGATTTTTTAAGTTTCTCAATTTAAGTTATCATGGATTTTGCGTATTGATTTGTGTTTTGATGACTCTATTAAAGTACATTGTTTACCGCCATGCTATATCATTTAGTTTCTGTAACGCTTCTTTGTGGGTTTCGGCTGTTAGTGCCAGATCACATCAAAATGTGATAGAAATACAGAACTATACATGTACAAGAGTTTCACATCTCACCCGTAGACAAATCTTCTTACTCTTCCTTGAAAACTTATCATCTTACCGACCTTTCTACATAATTCAATCAATAGGTAACATTTTACCTCTGAATCGATATCGATAATACCACTTATTTTGGAATTGCCAACTAGGGATTTTTGGAATGTTTATCAAAATAATTATGCAAATCGTAAATAAATAATTAAAATGATATCAGACCTACAACAGAACCTCGTGGTACCCCATCATGTCACTGGTAAATCCATGCTGATAAGGTTCTGGAACGCACTGAGTGATGATATTAAAAATGCCCCGTCAAGTGCTACAAGTAAACTGAAGTGGATATCAGCGCATTTTTTTATTTATTTATTTATTTATTTATTTATTTATTTTTTTTTTTGGGGGGGGGTGGCAAACATATATGACTGATAATTCTATGAAAAAGTATGGTAATAATAACGTTATTTGTGTATGTCCTTGTTATCAAGCCTTTGTTTGTTCTGAGCATTCGAATGACCGCGACAGTTTAACTTTGTCGCAATGATTGAGTAATAAATGTACTGCGTTTGATGACATAGTTTATGCATTTCATTGGGGGTTTTTTTGTATGCATATTGCACTGGTATAGCTCACAATCTAATCTACAAACTTCACTGTTTAGTGGCTCCCCCATCTCCATCTCCCAAATGATTTAACACGCAAATGTTTCACTTCTTTTATACCATCAAAGTATAATGATGATGATGATGATGATGATAATAATGATAATAATAATAATAATAATAATAATAATGATAATAATAATAACAACAATAATAACAATAATGATAATAAAGTTTACTTATGATACGCCAATTCCACGTGACTAGTGTGCTTAAAGCGCAGTGAAAAAAAGTGAATTACGAATAACAAAAATCACAAAATTACAAAAAAAAAATGTACATAAAAGTGTAAGTAAAACAATGGAACAATGATAATGAAGTACAATGTAGCTTACTTTTTGTTTGCTTATGTTTATATCTGTTTAGTTTTATTCACATTGTACGGCCTACGTGCTTTCGATAAAGTTGGAGATGGAGCAAAAATAACCCTGAACTTGACTTTGATTTTTCATTGATACCATTTACTGCGAACCGCATTAATGTAATTACTTAATTTCAAAACCGAATACAAAAAAAAAAAAAAACCAACCCTTAAACATATCTTTCAAAGTTCTTCTGCTAACGTACAAAATTCTGAATGGGAAAGCCCTCAAGTATTCACAGATCTCGTTTCTTTATGCTAGAGTCACACATGGCCGGGTCACAAAATGGATTTGATCCGGATGAAAATGAGCCGGATTAGTCCAGAAATGGAGGGCAATTCATACGAATGGCGACTGCGACACAACCTCTCCCGTGTGCACAGCTCTGTCATCCGGCGAATTCCTCGACGACTGAATCCTAACAATAACGTCGGAAGTACGCCTGTGCCGATCGACAACGACATTTTCCCGCCAACAAATCAGACTAGGTGATGAAGCGTCCAGGATCGGACGCGAAACCTTTCCCGGAATTAAAAAAAAAAGAAGGTAAGGCCAGATGCAATGATCGATTTTGTACCTTGTAGACTGATAAAGTGATATGAAATCCGAAATGTAATACTAGTGTGCGAATCCGAAGAAAAACAGGGGGGGGGGGGTTGAAATGCTCCCCCGCCTCCAATCCTGACTTCACGCTGCATACGGACGGCTATGGTTTAGTTTGGGTCATACCAGGGAGGTGGAATGGAATCTCTTTCCACCTCCGTGGTCATACCAAGTTCCTCCTTGCTCATACGACTCGACGTTCAAGATTTCTCGCCTAGACATTCTCTCGAAGTCACATTCTCAACCAATAGCGTCCACCAAGTAGAACATTTTATCTCTTGGACTAATCAGTTGTCTATGGAGCTGTGGGGAAAAGTTATTATTAAAAATTATTAGTTTGTGGGTGTGTGTGTGCTATTCAAGCGAACCCTGCTTGCCAGCGAGCGTGTGGAACGTTCAAGTGTAGTGCTTGTTCGTAATGCAAAAGAGCGTTTTAAGCAGCATGACATACTATGAAAATATTCTCAAAAGGAAAAGACATCAGTTTTATGGGAAATGTGAGGATAGGCTCTTTTCACTAACATGTATAATTGTAGCAGAGTAATATTATCATTTTGGACATGTTCAAAATGAATTGTTATGTACTTAGTTTTCAATAACGTGAGGGTGGAGAGTTCATTGCCTTGATAAATCGCGATCTGCAGAGTCAAGTCAAAGCAGAGAGAGAGAGATCGAGAGAGAGGAGGAGGAGGAGGAGGAGGAGGAGGAGGAGGTTGGCATGGCTAGACGTAAAAATACATGATTGCATACGAAGAGTTTGTCAGTTAGGAGGCGGAGGAATATGTAGGGGGGGGGGGGAGAAAGAGAGAGAGATGAAAGCGGCCGATGAGACCGCGAGGAAGACAACGGGTCGGCTAAACCAAACAACTAGTGACAAAAAAGGAGATTAAAATGGCTGATTATTCTTTTGTTTGAACACTAAATGGCAAGTAAAAAGCAAATTTATTATGGAGGCAGAAACAATAAAAAACACCCTCCTGCATTCAAAGTGATCTCCACAAGAAGTAAACATTGGTAAAGGGCCCATCCAAATACGTCATCTGCCCAACTCTTTTCAAACGATAATATGCAGTTCTAATCCCCGAAATCAGCCTGCTCGGCGACCGCTCAGGCAGATTCTAGCCAATTTCTGTCCGTCACAGAACGGTCGCTGACCGGTGACCGACCGGGCAGCGGGCCGGGAAGAGACAGGAGGTGGAACAGAGGCAAGGAAATCCTACCAACTTTCCTCCGAAAGAAGAAACAGGTAGCTGCAACTTTAATACTTGACATTGTCAGGTAGCCCAAGCAAAAGAGGAATCGGCCAGCAACATGGGGGACAGGGAAGACAGGAACAGCTACTTTGGAGCAGATGAGATAAAAGCTAAAACCTGGGGATGCTATGTTGACAAAGTTTAGTTATTTTTTTTTGCATTTTCTAGGCCTATTGAATGGAGAAGTGACATATAAAAAGAAATAGAGATAATGAAAACATAGAGTTAAGTAGGAAATAGAAAATACAATAAAATACATTTGTATGCGAAGATATTTTAGAACATGACTTTATATGCAAAGTAAGCGAAGAGATTTTGGGTCGCCGCTCTGAGTTGTGACCGTAGCCTTACTATGAGAGCACAACCACTTTTTACACACACCCACACACACACACACACACACACACACACACACACACACACACACACACACACACACACACACACACACACATTATAAAAAAAAATCTTTATCTGCCAGTGATAATGTATGCGGTCATTAAGTCATGGGCTATGGTACTTGTTCACTTATAAAATGAAATTCTAGAGCGACATGAAGGCAGCTGAAATAGCAGGGATATCATATATACACCTGAATGAAATATAAAACCGATGAAATTAAACATAAAAGAGGAGAGCGCTTGCATTTATCGTCAACCAGTTTCTCAGATTTTATCATTTTGTTTTCAGCTCCGCAGACGGACGCCTTCGCTACTCATTATGAATTGGTCCTCTGAAGTTTCTTCTTATAATTCTTCTTCTATATTTTCTGATTTTCCTGTCGTGAACAATTCAAACTCATACGATTCCTTCACATCCTTTCAGACCATTTGTCAACCAATTGCGAGCGTCATTGGCATCCTTGGAAATGGCAGCATCCTTTTTCTAGTGATCTCTGTTAAGGATCTTCGAACTCGATGCCACGTCTTGCTCGCTAATCTCACTATAGCCAACATCTTGAATTTGATGGCAGCACAACTGTTTGCTATGTACTTAGCGATTGATATCATGGCTATTAGGTGGAAAGCAATGGATGTCACCATAGAGCTAAGATTTGTCACTTCAATTGTCTCCATCATCACTCTAACATCGCTTGCGATAGAAAGACACGTGACCATTGTCAGACCTTTTCTCTGTCTTCGACGTCGAAGTGTTCGGAAGTTAATCTGGGGTTCCATTTGTGCCTCCTGGATGATCGGACTTATGTTTTCCGCCTATCGTTTGGTCCTCATCGAACATCCCTTAAACGAATCCATATTTCTCGTAACACATACTCTCCCGTACATATTTATTTATGTATGTACTGTAATCTGTATGGGATACTGCTACTCGTCCTGTGCTCGCACTTTGCTCAATCGTCGAAGGCAGCTGATGAGAACGGGAAGCACGCGGTGCTCTGCGAAAAAGCAGAGAGGAAACGTTCGCCTCGTAGTGATGTTTCTTACTACCACCCTCTGTTTTATAATTTCATGGATCCCTAATGTAGTGGGTTTGGTTCTATGGATCACAACTGATTTTCGTACTGTCCGTGATCTTTACGAAGACTTCCTTTACTACTTCCAAACGGTTGGAAATAACCTAAGCCAATGTATAGAGCCAGTCATATGGTACACAATAAGCACTGCCTTTCGACGTCACCTAAAGCGCGCAATTCGCCGGCTCGTCCGTTGTTGGCAGTGAGGTCACGGGCATTTTATGGACAAGTTCGCTAGACGTCGCTCTGTCTGTGTTCTACTTGAAAACGTTGATTTGATCAGACTTCACGTATGAATGGAATAGAATAACTTTATATCTACAATTTATATCTACAATTTTTGTCACATTTTGTCTTGCACTATCGTGTTTCTTTTAATCACTTGATACATGACTGTACCACTTTAACATTTATTGCGTAACATGGGATCATAGTATGTGATGTTACTCCTTTGGTCATAGAACACTACGGCTTCAAGAAAAATCGTAAATTTCGCTTACTTCCGCACTTCATAGCCGTTTTACTTGTATATGTCACCATATTACTGTAGATCCTACATGCTTTCGTCGCAAGATCTTCAACTCTTGCAACAAACTACACAAAAAAAAGTTTTCTGTGGTAACATAATTACAAGCTTAAACTAAATCCTTTCGATTACGCTTGGAAAAGTAAACAGTGATACGGACTTCATGATACCGATCTCAGCTAGCTGTCTTTACAAGATGACTAGGTGTAGCTACGTTGCAGGACTTGTACAGTGTCAACGTCATACTATTATTACCGCCTTAACATTCATATTGTAACACATGGGATCATAGCATGTGATGTTACTCCTTCGGTTATAGAGCACTATGGCTTCAAGAAAAAAAAATTATGATGCTTTTAAACATATTGAGATGAAAACGAAAGTCTTCATTCCGTAGCAAATCTATATTTGATTTAATGTCATTCATGTTCAGTCATTCATTTATACCGTTTTCAATTTTTAACCACACAGCCAGCAATGAAAACCAGCAAGGAGATTTATCCGATTCATTAAAAATAGTATGAAAAAGAGTTTCCATACATCATACATACGATAGTGAAGGACTGACTGCAGTATAAGAATGCGTGGATGTGCTCTGTTCTTTGTAGATTATGTTTGAGACAGATGAATTTGGATTGCTGTCACGAACAGTGACAAAGTAAACAGCAAGTGAGTGGAGTGGTGACAGATTTCGAAATTGTGCCACGTATATTCTCACACTAGAATAACGAGAAAATAATGTAACTAGCAAATAGAAGAGAAAAAAAAAATCAAATCAAATTCTGTTATCGTTACGTGTTAAGTGAAAAATGGATTTAAAGTTGATTCATCCAGGTAACATTCAATTACTAAGTATGCACAAAATGAAATCATTGCATCTGGACTTCCTGTTCTAATTCCGAGAAGGGCTTCACAGTGCTGGTTGAGGTGAGGATTCTGGTTTATAATATTTTTGGTGAGATAATGAGAAACGTTTATGAAATCTGAAAGAGCATGTAATTTCAAGAAGGATTTAACCTTTATTTGATGGAAATTGGTTTTCAAATGGCTGAGATATCAAGAAAAAAAAAACTCCGATAATAATATATAAAATGCGACAGGCCACTCCTTTTATTAGGATCTCTTTGTTTCACCTTGCTTTTGGATATCTCAGTCATTTCAAAACCGATTTTCATCAAATAAACTTTCATTTCCCTTTAGAATGGAATGCTCTTTGACATCTGATAGAGTGGTTTCTCAGTATCTCGCAAAACGTTAAAAGTTAAGTCCTAACCTCAAGCAGTACTGTACAGTCCCTTCAATAAGGATGGGTGACTATATACGACCCACAACCTCCCAGGTGTACAGCTCTGTCATCCGAAGACAGACGACTGACTCCGAATAACGTCGGAAGTTCGTCTGTGCCGATCGACAACGCCTTCCCGCCAACAAATCAGACTAAGTGATGAAGCGTCCAGGATCGGACGCGAAACCGTTCCCGAAAAAAAAGTAAGGCCAGATGCGATGATTTTGTTTTGTACCTTGTGAACTGATAAAGTGATTTGAAATCCGAAATGTAATATGCAAGTCCGAAGAAAAACAAGGATTTGTAAATTTCATGGGGGGGGGGGGGATTGAAATGCTCCTCCTCCAATCCTGACCCCCCCCCCCCCCCCCCCCCCCCGCTGCGTACGGCTATAGAGTTTGGGTAATACCGAGTTTCTCCTTGCTCATACTTGATGCTCAAGGGCTTGAGGAACGTTCAAGTGTAGTGCTTGTTCAAAATGCAAAACAGCGCTTTAAGCAGCATGGCATGCTATGAAAATATTCTTAAAAGGAAAAGAAACCAGTTTTATGGGAAATGTGAGGATAGGCGCTTCTCACTAAGATTTATAATAATATTGGAGCAGAGTAATGTCATCATTTTGAACATGTTCCTTTTAGAACATGGTCGAAATGAATTGTTATATGTACTTACTTGATAAATCGCAATCTGCAGAGTCAAGTCAAAGCAGAGAGAGAGAGGGGGGGGGGGGGGGGGGGAGAGAGGAGGAGGAGGAGGAGGAGGAGGTTGGCATGGCTAGACGTAAAATACATGATTGCATACGAAGAGTTTGTCAGTTGGGAGGCGGAGGAGTATGTAGGGGAGAGAGAGAGAGAGAGAGAGAGAGAGAGAAGGAGATAAAAGTGGCCGGTGAGACTGTGAGGAAGACTACGGGTCGGCTAGACCAAACAACTAATGACAAAAAGGGAGATTCATATGGCTGATTTTTCTTCTGTTTGAACACTAAATGGCAAGTAAAAAGCAAATTTATTATGGAAGCTGAAACAATAAAAAACACCCTCCTGCATTCAGAGTGATCTCCACAAGAAGTAAACATTGGTAAAGGGCCCATCCAAATACACCATCCAAATGCCCAACTCTTTTCAAACAATAATTATGCAGTCCTAATCCCAAAAATCAGCGTGCTCGGCGATCTGAATGTGTACGCTATCTTTCCTCAGCTGCGCTTCGGAAAGATAGCTACATCCAGATCGCCTCGGAAGTGATAGTTTGTCCCATCACCTTCACCAACGTTGATTATTTGCTTATCATTACCACTTTAGGTGTAGATTAGGTGTAGTTCCACAGGTGTGTAAAAAAGCAGTTATTCATCCAACTTTGAAAAAAGCAGGCTTAGATCAGGAGCGTCTAAAAAATTACCGCCCAATTTCAAATTTACCTTATTTAAGTAAATTGCCTGAAAAGGTTGTTTTCTCACAACTGACAATGTATCTGCAAGATAATGAATTGTTTGATTCATTTCAATCTGCGTACAAGCCTGGTCATAGTGTAGAAACACTGTTAGTCAACTTATCAGATATTGTGTTCAGAGAATTAGATAGTGGTAACATCACTGCTCTTATCATGCTTGATATGAGCTCAGATTTTGACACAGTTGATCATGCTATTCTGATTCAACGATTGAGATATTTGGGCATCAAAGGAACTGTTCTTGATTGGTTTATATCCTACTTATGTGATCGATCTCATTATGTCCGAATTGGGGATTCTACCTCTTGTAAAACTATAACAAAGTTTGGTGTACCTCAAGGTTCTGTTGGAGGCCCGCTGCTTTTTTCTCTGTATATGCAACCAATAATAGTGAAATATTTCGCAAGCATTGTATTAGTTATCATTGTTATGCGGATGATATACAACTTTATTTGTCTTTTAAACCCACTGTGTCTTCATTGTCATCCGCCATTGCAAAACTCGAAGCATGTTTGCAAGACCTGAAAATCTGGCTTACATCCAATGGCCTTAAACTAAATGATGATAAATCTGAGTTTCTGTTATTGGGATCAAAGCATATGTTAAGCAAAGTTGATTATCAGTCATATCATGTCAACATCGGTAGCACTTGCATTACTCCGTCGAAAACAGCCCGTAATTTAGGTGTCATATTTGATCAGGAAATGTCATTTCGAAGTCATGTAACTCATATTCAGCGGAATGTTCGATATCAGTTGCGTAATTTAAGTTTCATAAGGAAATATTTGTCTAAATCTGCAGCTGAGATACTTATTCAGGCATTGATTTCTTCTCCGTTGGATTTTTCGAATTCATTGTTGTGTAATCTTCAAAAAAGATGATGTCACAAAACTTCAACGGTTGCAAAATTCTGCTGCCCGATTGTTAACTTTTACTAATAAGTTTGATTCCATGTCACCAGTTCTCCGTTCCTTACATTGATTACCTGTAGAAAAAAAAGGATTATTTTCAAGATTCTGTTATCAGTACATCATTCAGTTCATTCTTTTTCCCCCATATACATAAGTAATGCTGTTCAAAAATACAATCCGACACGAAGGCTACGTTCATCATCAGATACATTCTTACTCCAAACACCCAAAGTAAAACATGGGTATGGTGATCGTGCTTTTTCCGTTATGGGACCAAAATTGTGGAATCAGTTACCTCTTCAGTTAAGGGAACTGTCATCTACAGAGTCATTCAAATCCAAACTTAAAACTTATCTGTTCCTTTCATATACTGAGGACTATAATTACTGTATTGTTATTGTCATCAATATTGGATCAATATTGTATTTTTAATTGGTATATGTTGTATTCTTTATTTGGTATATATTTGTTTTTGTTTACCATTTTCTTCTTTGTTGAAATGTTTGAATATGTATATGCATGTAAATATATGATATCTTTTCATTTTTGAAGCGCCATGAGCACTGAAAAGTGAACCTGTGCGCTACACAAGTAGCCACTATTATTATTATTATTATTATTATTATTATTATTATTATTATTATTATCATTAACATTCATTGCGTAACACATGGGATCATAGTAGTGATGTTACTCCTTTGGTCATAGAACACTATGGCTTCAATAAAGATCGTAAATTTCGCTTACTTCCGCACTTCATAGTTGTTTTACTTGGATATGTGACCATATTACTGTAGATCCTACATGCTTTCGTCGCAAGATCTTCAACTCGCAACATACTACACAATTTTTTTTTTCTGTGGTAATATAAGTGCAAGCTTAAACTAAATTCTTTCGAATGTGCTTGGAAAAGTTAACAGTGATACGGATTACAAGATACCGATCTCAGCTAGCTGTCTTCACAAGATGACTAAGTGTAGCTACATTGCAGGACTTATAAAGTGTCAACGTCATACCCAAAGAACCATGATAAAGAGTACTGAACCACAATATTGAGATAAACACAACCTAGTCTTCTAAAATAAGCAGAAAATGACACAGAGAAGAGAATTGCGACGACGGTAATTGTTATCAATCAGGATAGTTTACTTTGAGGGCAGAACGTCCTTTAGCGAAGACCGATTTATTACGATACATCTGCCCAACTTCTGGAATAAAAAATGAATCGAGCAGGTTATGGACGAAGTTTAATTCTACAGGCGAGCACTACATCGATATACCACATCTCAAAGAATCCTAACACGCAGGAGGGCGTGTATACTGTTACTTATGGTATCTGGTATCTTGGGTGTTTATTTTATCTGACAATATTTGTATCAATGACAAGGACAGTAAATCGACAACTGATTACATTCTCCAGAAAAGTAGTCAGCGTAAACGAAACTGAAGTTTTCTGACCCAAACTGAAGTTATCTGACAATATTTGTATCTATATGGCAACGATCGATTATGATAATACTGTATGATAATATGATAATACTGTGCACGTGTTGCAGTATTTCTTTGAGTATGTTTAACTTGATTCAACAAAGTATTATACTTTTTCTTTTCCTCCATACATTAGCAACTGCTTCACCTAACAAAAAAATAATAATTTTAATCCGTTCGATAGTTCAGGTAGCACTTTTTGTCTAAACTTTTCATCTTGTATCCGTCTTTCATTACATCATTATAAACCTATGGTCGAACTGTTTCATTATTAGCTTTCGGAAATTAAAGGGGAATGCTACCCAGATATGTAATGTAGATTTAATGAATGTAGCAAAATTCGAATATTATCAGTTAAATTTGAAGAAAGTCGGAAATTCCGTTCCATATTTACAAATATTTTGAAGTGTGATGACAACTCTGTTGGACAACGATATAAGAAAACACAAGAGAAGTTTATAGAATGAATGTTTGCTTCATGAAAAGTACACATTCCCTCGACTTGTTATGACATAATGTATGTTAAAGGAAATATCATTCTCTGTGCTTTATGAAAGAGTAAGTCCAGCGCCCTTTCATTATGCAAAAAAAAAGAGAGAGAGAAATAAAACACATTGGTGGATATGACTTCTTCTTTTAAGTATTTGTAAATTTCTTATCACTGCTTAACATATTTCTCTTACCTTCCCTCGAGGTTTTATTTCCTTATCTTTTAGAATATGAGATTTGAATCAGTAGCTGATCCAAATGAAATCTGAGTACTCCTGCTTTTTCACGTGTCAGCCAGGCAAAAGAAATCAAAAGTCGCATAGAACACAAGCACAATCCGCATAGAGAGGAGTTTCAAGATGATGGCAACACCGATGACTTGCCGCAGAGCCCGAAAGTGAAATCCAAACGTTATGAAAGGTATATAAAGGTAGGTGAGGGCATTCCAAAATATATTTCTTGTGATGGAACTGTTGGTAGAGTTATCAACCATCAAACCGAAACAGTAAACCTATCTGAAAGTCGAGCATTCCATGTCGTGACATCAATTTATGTACTGTTTGTGTTATCACAATTGTTCAGAGAAATATTTAATGTTGGTTTTACTGAAATCAAAAGTAAAAAAATGTACAAAAAGTAGATAGTAATGTAACATGAAATTATTGAGACATGAATCAAAAGCTAATTGACAAATTATAATGGAATATAATGTAGAAAATACTAACATTTTCGACAGTGGATAGCCCCATTCTTTTCTATCTACATGATGAGGTTCATTATTAGTAAACTCATTCATAAAAATATACAGTCTACAGTCATATTCACACAATGCCCGCTTGAGTAGACTCAAAACAACTCCTCCCCTCCCCATTCCATCCAAAGTATCCTTCGGAGGCCTTTGATAAAGCATGTCTATATTATAAGGGAATAAAAACAGATAACAGACAAAATACAGATAAAAACAAATACTTAGGCAAACACACAGGCAAAAGCAACATAAAGTCCTGTCGTCACTATAAAAGTATAGTAATCAAGGACTTCCTAACCACGTCATCTTCTAGTATCCACTCCAACCCATCCAAACAACAATATGCAACCCTATTACATGTTACTATATATATATGGAGAACACAACCACTCTTCTTACCACACACACAAAAAAATCCTTATATGCCTATGGCAATGTCTTTCGTCATTCTAATATAGGGTATAGTATTTTTACACTAACTTGTCCCTGCATATAAAATGAAATTTGAGAACGATATGAAGGCAGTAGAAATGGCAAGGATATTTTATTATGCATATTTTGTTTTATAGTCAGCCAGTCGTCAGGATTTTATTATTTTGTTTTCAGCTCGCTAAACGAACAACTTCTCTACTCAAGATGAATTGGTCTTCTGAATTCTCTTGGAATTTCTCCACTGTTGACGATTTCAACACACATCTTTCCTTCTTATCAATTTGGTTTATTTGTCAACCAGTTGCAAGCGTCATTGGTATCCTTGGAAACGGCAGCATCCTGTTCCTAGTGATCTCTGTTAAGGATCTTCGAACCCGATGCCACGTTTTGCTGGCTAATCTTACAATAGCCAATATTTTGTATGATAGTGTGGTAATAGCACTAGTTTTTACTCCCTGGAGAGCGTTGGACATTACCTTACCTCTCATATACGGCACTTCCACTGTGACCATCATCACTCTAACATCGCTTGCGATAGAAAGACACGTGACTATTGTCAGACCTTTTCTTTGTCTTCGACGTCGAAGTGTGCGGAGGTTAATCTGGGGTTCCATTTGTGCCTCTCGGATGACCGGACTTTTGTGTTTCGTCTACTATTTCATCCTCATCGCACATTCCCTGCAGTACACAACAGCTCTGGCAATATTAAGTTCCACTCTCACGTACATATTTCTGTTTGTATGCCCTGTGATCTGTATGGGATACTGCTACTCCTCGTGTGCCCGTACTTTGCTCAGTCGTCGAAGGCAGCTCATGAGAATGGGAAGCACGCGATGTTCTGCGAAAAAGCAGAAAGGAAACGTTCGTCTCGTAGTGATGTTATTTGCTACCACCCTCTGTTTTATAATACCATGGATCCCGGCATTAGTAGGTTCCGTTCTATTGATCATGTATCCAAATTTTTTTCTTCTAGATGGTTACATGGTTCTTTTGCACTTCCAAGAGGTTGGAAATAATCTAAGCAAATGTATAGAGCCAATTATATGGTATACAATAAGCACTATCTTTCGACGCCACCTGAAAAGAGCGATTTGTAGGTTCTTCTTTTGTAGGCGGTAAGATCCTGCAGCCTGGTAAATTCTCATGTATTTGATGGAAATATTCCTCTTTTTGTGCCCCATTACCAAACGTTCATTCACTGACTTCAGAATCGGATCATTCCATGATATCAATGATAACATTGTGATTTTTCCTGCCTTTTGTGCTCCGAATTCATCTTTCAATATGTTAAAATTTGTAGTAACTCTGATTTTGATCATTTTTGTGCTCATTCCTTTGAAGAACAACGTCGCGTCTTCCATTTTTTAGTTGTCAACGATTGGTGCATGAACATTTACCTGGACATACACCTGAACACCTGCTAAGTTTTGTTTGTTTGTTTGTTTGTTTGTTTGTTTGACTGCAAGTAAATCGACATTAAGCCAGTGAAATATTTTGGACATTGGGCCAGTGACGGATACGTTAACCCTTTTGGAATATATTCATGCTGATGTTGGACCCCCATTTCGTATTTTGAGGCCTATCTGTGAACCTTCCCAATCATGTTACTATGGTTTGGACCCGTGTAATCAACCTACGTATACCCTATCCCTAATCCGGAACTGTCCACTGGGAGGATTATATGACGAACAGCAGCAACAACACGTCCTCGTCAGACCGCCATTTTCGTTAAAAAAAACCGTGTCAATAAATCAGCTAAGGAAAATAAACTCTGTTACATTGTTGGTGATTTAATTATGATTTATTAAAATATTCTTCACATACCGGCACTGGTGATTTCTTGAGCAAAATATCGTGTATGAGAATTGTTTCAGGCCTTTGATTACTATTTGACAGAATCTTACACAGGCATCGTATTTACAAATGTTATAGATAAATCTATAACACCTGAAATGCTTTTGTCAGATATAACGGATCACCCGCTGATCTTTATTATTCCAATCTTTGTTATTACAAAATAATTCACATTATGCTTAAGATAGCTTCTGTCCGAAAAGACCTTATACATAGGCGGACTTCGACAAAAACCATTATTGATGATCTCTCACGTGAATTGTACTCTACCAACAGGTCATGTATTGAAATTAGTGGAAGCCCTTCTACTACTTATGAAGCTTTTATGAAGGAATGTACATCCATGTGTGCACAACATACTGTAGAGCGCAATGTTGCAAGTAGGGGAAAGTGTATTACACGTCTATAGAAAACCATGCATAACAAAAGGATCATGTCGTTAATTGCCAAAAAAAAAAAATAAGCAGGAATTAATCCTAATCCTATTAATACTATTCCTGATTCCCTCCAAAGAAATAGATTATTGTATATGAATGATATAGTAATGCCATGGACTTTATAGAATAAGCCAGAGTATTTTATATGTTTCCTGGAACGAAATAAAAGCGATATTTCCTATAGGTCTTGGAAAGTTATCAAAATATTTAGGTAAACAAAGCAATGTTGCCTCAATGTATTTTGAAAAGTCATAGATTCGTAGATGACAGAATGATAGCCAGTGCATTCAATTCTTATTTTGCATCAACAATATGAACAAAAATCAACAGAAATATTAACAAATCCTAAAATCTGGGTAGTCAAGTACGTGAATAAATATCCTTTTCCCCCTGCCGAAAATGAAAAAGTCAAGGTTGTGAAGCGATTGAAAAATACTTCGTCGGTTGGTGTTGCATTCAATAAGTAAATTATTTTCACATTTGCTAGACCTCTCTTTAGGTATATTCCATATGTCGTTATTTACAGGTATTGTACCAGACACATTTGAGAAAGCCAAAGTAATCCCATGTCATAGGGAAGGTGACAAACACACGTTAGAAAATTATCGTCCTATTTATCTTTTACCTGCATTTGCTCCAGAACAAAAATACCGGTTAAAGAGCAGTTTGGATTCCGACTCTTTTACTCGACTGAATGGGCTCTTTTACAAACCCTCGAACAAATCCTCAATTAACTTGACAACAAAAGAAACCGTGATTGCCTTGTATGTCGACCTAAGTAAAGAATTTGATTCGATCACAACATTCTGTTGTACAAATTTGAACACTGTGGTGTTATATATAGGTGTACCTTTTTTTTCAATTGGTTCAGGGATTGTTTTACTGATCGTAAACAGTTCGTGTATGTGTCAATGGTACAAATTCTACGTGCCTCAAGGCAGTATTTTGGGCCTCTTCTTCTTCTTTCTTTTATATACGCAAATAATATAAATACATCCCAACCTTTACGATTCATTTTGTAAGCAGATGATACAAATACATGTATGCTGTTCTCGCATAAAGATATTACTAATTTTCATAGTACTGTAAACACTGAATTTCATGTACCTATGTTTGTGACTGGCTGTGAGTCAATAAGCTACAAATTAACGTTAGTAAGACAAAATACATATCAGTTCATTCCAACAAGAGTTTTCCACAGGGGTCAACCGAATTATTGACCAAATCGACAGCATAAACTTTTTGAGAGTTGTCATAGCTGTTATCAAAGTTGACTTAGACTAAAGATATGAATAGTGTTCATGGGAAGAGTAGTGTGTCTATTGGTATGATGCGCAAGCTCAGCTCATAACTGCTGTTGAATACTTTATGTTATCAATGCCTTTATATTGAATCATCGTGATTATCGCAGTCTTAACTTGCACCGTTTGTATGTTCTGCAGAAAAAAAAAACAATTCAAATTTGTGCAAATGCCAAACATCTTGACCCAACGATTAAAAAAGAATACTCTTACATTGTTTGAAAGTGTTTCAATTGAACTTGATCTTTTAACGTATAAATATCTGAATGTACAATGAATCGTATATTACATAAGATTAAAACTCGAAATTAAGGTAATATTGCGAGATACCATTTGGTCGCCTTAGCACAAAGCAAAATAATTCTATTTCAATCAAAGTGCTAAGTTCTGCACTGATTTAACAGACTCATTTTTTTTTTTTAAAGAATGTATCCACTCAAGATACTTTTAAGTCTAGGTATTAAAGGCATTTAATTATGAGAGGCTAATAACTTAAAGCAAATCCAACTATCTGTCTTTGTTAGTTCTGTTCTGTCTATCTGCTTTGCTTGTTAATGTAGTCTCGCATATTTTTCCTTTTTCATTTATTTGTGCATTTAATCTGTTACTTTCACTTCTCGATCGGATGGCGTGCTCATAAACATGGGATAGCTCATAATTTCACTGGAAGCATGTAGTCTAGTGGAAGTTTTGAACTATAGCCGATCCGCAGGTCGCCTGCCATTTGCGACATAGGAAGAATCGTTGATGTCTTCCACGTCAGGACGCCGGTTTGATTGACTCTGGTACGTATTGTCATTGGTCAGTATACTGCTTCTTTCCAGCTTGATGATCATTGCAACATACAAGTTACGAGCTGAGTATCATAACTTGAACCCTTTGTATTTTACGAAAGATACTTTGCTAAGATACTTTGCTACGATGCTTCGTCACCAACTTCGAAATTAGTTTGATGCCCAAATACTTATGTAATATCGGCGATGAAATGCTTAAAAGATATAATTATGCGCTTGTCTTTAATGCATGCATGATATTTCTCATTAATGTACATCATTGTGTACAAAGTGTTCGAGCAAGAGGTACATTGTGCGGGGTTACATCTTATGTTTCACTTTATTTAGTCTGGCACTGTGTGGGTAGAAATGATATTTATGAGAGTATTTGTCTATGGGAGAAAACGACGAGGTATTCCCATATATTGCTAGTGTGTGTGTGCTTGTGCGTCATTTTTTTTTATTCGACTCTTATTTTGTTTTATTCATTTGTTTTAAGCCTATGCATATTCATTGCAAAATGTTAAACTATATAAGGCACAACCTCGAGTCTTAGGTATATCCAGAGCGGCAGTCAAATAATACAGTACAATAGGAGATTCAGGCTTCTGCTACAACCTCTAGGCTGGCTATAGCTTTCGTCCACTCCTGTGCACGGACTTCTTCAAATCAATTTTTGACGAAAATTACCAACTTGCCCTGAAGAAGTTCACAGGAGTAGACGAAAGCTAGCCAGAAAAAGGTTGGCATATAGAAGCCTGAATCTCCTCAACTGATGAAAGTTTTCTGCATCATTCGGGAACAGTCAAATAACATTTGACATTATCTTTGTGATGATGATGATGATGATGATAACGATGATGGTTATCATTATTATTATTGTCAATATCATCATTACTACATTTATCAATTATTCGGCTATTTAAACGTCTCTGCACAGGTTTACTAGTAATTAGTATATTATTTGGATTATGCGTATAGTAACCACGACTTTTTCATTTGTATAATATTATGTTCTTTTCAGGACTGTCGATCTGTTTTGTGATCCACAACCAACATCAGGAAGTATGGCTGTGTCGTTCTTCAGGCTTTTTAGCCCGAGGAGCGGAAGACTCTGCAGATGCATTTTGACTGTCATGGCGGTCACAGTCATTATGTACACCCTTCTGACTTTAGAAGGAAAAGGTTAGTAATTTTCTATCAAAAACAATGTTATTTTATTTGTTCAACCCACAATCAAGATTTTGGCTGGCTTACGGTGGCTTAGTTTGACTCTTCTTTGAAATATTCATGTTGCTACCTACGTGATAAGCATTCATTTCTTCAGATTTCTTTTTTCCAAGTTTGCCTTGGATGCAATGCAGAGTGCCTATGTCATAGTGGTCTATATCAAATTGACGACTGGCTATACACCACTTGGGATAACTAACCCCGAGAAAAATGTATGTTGATTGTATAGTATGTAAAAACAAGAAGTCGAAGAGCAACAAACAGTTACAAAATTCTTTTAAAATCCCGACATTCTGATCGATAATTTCTAGACATGTTTCTATAGTGTTAGTCATCCATTATAAGGCATTGGTGCACACCTCGTCTTGGTCGTTATTAACTATGGCCATTGGACATTTTTGTCACCATATAGACGGTGACATAATTTGCGGAAATATTTTTTTTTGGATGTCTCAATACTGCATAATTATGTAACTCCGATGACCGTATACACTATAGTCATAACTTCTGATAACTTGTTGTCTTTCTTCTTCTCCTTCCTTTTCTTCTTCTTCTTCTTCTTCTTCTTTATTCTCTATTCTTTCATTAGATGAATCATACCCAAATGATGATAGAGAAGAGAAATCGGGGCAGGATGAGAACGATCCCAGGAAGCTACACTTGCGGCCATATTTGGTAACTTTATTTTACTAGCTGAATGAAATGATGTGGCCAAATTGACGTGATCTGGTGTCGAAGTGTGACGTCATGATAATATTGTCTCGTTGTCTCTGTAGCTCATAAAGCCGATGAATAGTTCTGTATTATCTTATCAAGTATATAGTGGAAGTTTTGATACATCCAAGATTTTTGTTCTCGTAGACTTTACACTGATGATATCACAGCTAAGGTACTTTTCAATAATCACGATGCTTAGAATTATGTAGATAGCCTCCATTTAACAATACAAATACTGTATTTCTCTATAAAAGCAAATAATTCCATTTAAACTGACGTTTTAACGCTAAATTGGATATTATCGCGTGGGAGGGGAACTTGCATTCAAAAGAGAGTAAAGTAAAATATAACAATAGTGAAACTTTTGTAATAGGCTTACTGTGAAAATCATTGCGATTTCTTCGGTCAGTAACGTCGCAGTTCTACTCCCTTCTCCTGAAAAGACATCATTGCCTTGTCACTGAATATTTTTTTCCGCCATTGAAATGATTATTCATCTATAAATACGTTGGCTATGTATTTCTTTCACGTTCCTTTGAGATTTGATTATTCACCATACATGTAATTGCAAAATTCAGAGACTGTGAAATGGTATATGTGTTGAATGAACCAGTAACTGATCCAAATGGACTAACAGTTTTCCTGCTTTTCTATGTCAAACAGGTAAAGGAAATCAAAAGTCGCATAGAGCAAACGCACAACCTGCACAGAACGGGACTTGAAGGCGAAGGCAGCGTCAATGACCTGCTGTATGGCCTGAACGTGGAGTCGAAAAGTGATGAAAGGAATATCAAAGCAGATGAGGACATTCCAAGATGTCACGTCTGTGGTGAAGGGTCTGAAAGTGTAACCAAGCATCAAACCAATCCAGCAAACCTATCTGACAGTCGCGCATTCCAGGTCGTGACATCAAGGTATACCATCAAAATTGTTCAGAGCAATGATACTGATTCATTCCCGCCAAAAGTCTTGGGAAATAAGTTGAACACCAGCATCCCAATAGCGACTAATGGCTCCAAACTGCAGGCAAATACCACGTCACACACTGTGAAGCGGATCATTCCTCCCAAAGAGTTGAAGATTAGGAAGGAACAAGAAAGACGAAAGGCTCAAGTGGAGCATACTTGCAACACATCTCCGAATCTTCAGTATCAGAAACTGCTCTATCGCGACACTCTTTCGCATGTATTCGTCCTCGACAAACAGAAGCTCCTATTTTGCTATGTTCCCAAGGTCGGATGCAGCAACTGGAAACGTATTTTGATGGTTTTGTCAGGACGTAAGATGAGTATGAAAGACATCACGTCAAGGGAGGCACATTCGCGCAACAAACTGACACGCCTTGGTACCCTCTCCAAGACGCAGCAGTTGGAGCGAATCTCCACTTACCGCAAAGTAATGTTTGTTCGTGAACCTCTGACTAGGGTTCTTTCCGCCTACAAGAACAAATACCAGGATCTAGATGTCTATCGACTTGCCCCGGAGAGTCTTCAGAAGGTTGCGAAGCACGTTATGGAAAAGCACCGCCCAAACGCGACGGAGGCAGAGCTCAAAACAGGGGAGAACATCACGTGGACAGAATTCACCAATTACCTCGTGGACCCCATTGAGAGACCCAAATTCGACGAGCACTGGAAGGAGATGTACAAACTCTGCTCGCCTTGCAGAATCAAATATGATTTTATTGGAAGACTGGAGAATATCCAGGAAGAAGCCAACTATGTCTTGAGTCATTTTAACTTTACCCGGAAGCTGTCATACCCGAGTTCGGCCAACAGTCACCCTACTAACAGCGCGTCTACCAATGTCACCAAATACTTTGGTAGATTTTCAAGAGAAAAGTTAAGAGCCTTGTGGAACATTTACAGATTTGATTACGAGTTATTTGGCTATGATAAACCAGCTTTTATTGTATGACACCCATTATCTATTTTCACCTTATAAAAAAAGGGGGAGGGGTTCCAGACGATTTTCATAATTTTACATTATGTATAGTACATAGATAGATAGCTCCATGTGCAGATTTGTGGAATTTATTGTGGTCCTTGAACAGAGAAACAATACTCTGAAAACTCTTAAACAAATTACACTGAACAGTGTTGATGACATAAGAGCATCAAATGTTTCAGAAACGTAGAAGTTCTATTGCTAATCGAATGATAAGATATTAATACAGCTATTTGTCTTCCACAAAATTTTACATTGAACGTTTCTATGTTATCAGTCCACATAGTGGATTTGAACTTCCTTTGACATTTCTGAACCGCATTCATGTAGTCACTCATTTCAGTACATGTACTTTATTCCACAAGAATCTAAAGGTGTGATGACAGCGGCATTTCGACTTTCAGCGATAGATCGACCGACACGCTTTCATTTAATCTATTTCCTTATGATGCTTTTAAACATATCGAGATGAAAACGAAAGTACTCCTTCCAATGTCATCCATATTCAGTCATTCATTTATACCGTTTTGCAATTTTATTCATCCAGTCAGGAATGAAAACCAGCAGGGAGATTTCTCCGATTCACTAAAAATAGTATGAAAAATAGTTATCACACATCATATACTGACTGTAGTATAAGAATACGCGGATGTGCTCTCTTCTTTGTAGATTATGTTTGAGACAGATGAATGTGGATAAGTGCTCATCGACATTAACAAAGTATACAGCAGGTGAGTTGAGTGGTGACAGATATCGAAATTATGCCTCGTGTATTCTCACATTAGAATAACGAGAAATGTAACTAGCAAATAGAAGAAAAAAATCTAATCTAATTCTGTTATCGTCACATGATTTTGTCATTAACCATGTTAACTGAAAAATGGATTTAAAGTTTTGATTCATCCAAGTAACATTCAATTAGGCACAAAATGAAATCATTGCATCTGGACTGTTTTAATGTAGGGGTGGCCGAAAGTGGGGCGCGGATGAGAGATGGAGATATGGAGATGGCGAGATGATGTGAAGACGGCATGTGTGTATGTGTGTTTATGATGGAGACATGGTTATACGGCACGTGGGTTCGGAAGGGAGGTCGTGCAGTCAATAAAGACACGCACTCGACAGAAGTCCTGTGAACAGCAAGCAGAGAGGTCTCTTTTATTGACTCATAATATAGTCATAACACAATTACAGCTCCTAAAATGCACTTTAGATAGGAGAACCCTTGAAACACTCTGTGCACATCATCAAGTCCGCACATGTTTAACACCAAAATAACTCATTCATAATAACACACAGATACCAAGTGAGTTAGTGCCTCTGTAACTATATAAATCCACAATGGGGTATCAACAATAATCTTATATCTAATGAAAGCATCTGCCATCAACAGCTGAGTGTGACCAAGAAACTCATTATGTTATTTCACTAGACACAACTGTTTTACATAACTCAGTATCAATGATTCACACAAACTGATCGAACATATGCATACAGTACCGTAAAAGAGGCACAGTATTGAAATACACTTGTACGTCCCAACGAACGAGTTTTTCTTAACCTTCCACGTTAAGGATCGAACTGCATGCAATGTATTGTGAGAACTATCACATGACATAAGAAGTATATGATATGATACGTCAGACATATAATTATGCCCTAGCAGGGCTGCACACTAACCCATTTTTTCTGCCGGTCCAACCTGTCTCTGTCGGACCGGTAAATGCCCCGTTTTACCATTTTTTACCGGTCCGAACAGAAAATTTACCGGTCAACAACGACAACCTAAAGAAAAACATTAAATGACTTGCAAACTTGTTTTCTTGTTTTTTATGGACGTACCCCCTCCCCCACCCATGTACATTTTACAGATTAATTTTTTTTTTTGGAAAACTTGCAATATTTATTGCACAAGAAATTTAAAAAGAAAAGAAAGGAAAAGATAGAATGTTTGTTTGTGAATTACAGTGTAAAATGATAATGAACAAAATCAGATTGTATCAAATGCGTTTGTGACTTTTTCTAAACATCGGCGCACGAACTTGCTGCGTAACCTGCTCTTGGTGATCAGTTGGATTGCGACGATTTAATGAATTATTTTAGCTGTGATATTTTCTGATGCACGCGCTACAAGGGGTTCTTTATTTTTCTCCCGATAATCTTTTCACATTTGTGCATGCGTTCTTGAAAGGTACACGACATGCAGGGCCGAATTCGCAATCCTTTTTGCGCCCATTTCCACCTCAAATATTAGCGGGATTGTGACGATTTCATAAATTACTTCGGCTGTAATATTTTCTGATGCACGCGCCAAAAGGGGTTGAAAATGTGTCCTTTATTTTTTCCCGATAAACTCTTCGAATTTCGTAAGTGCGTTCTTAAAAGATGCACCACATGGCCGAATTCATGATACTTTTTGCGCCTATTTCTACCTCAAATATCAGCGGGATTGTGACGATTTCATAAATTACTGTTCGGCTGTAATCTTTTATGATGCAAGCGCCAAAAGGGGTTGAAAATGTGTCCTTTATTTTTTCCCGATAAACTCTTCGAATTTCATAAGTGCGTTCTTAAAAGATGTTTCACACGGCCGAATTCATGATACTTTTTACGCCTATTTCTACCTCAAATATCAGCGGAATTGTGGCGATTTCATGAATTACTTCGGATGTAACTTTTTGTGATGCACGCACCGGCTAGAATGGTTGAAAATGCGTTCTTTATTTTTCTCCCCATAATCTCTTCGCATTCCGTACATGCGTTCTTTAAAGGTATACGACACGGCCGAATTCACGATCCTTTTGCGCCTATTTCTTCCTCAAATATCAGCGGGATTGCGATGATTTTATGAATTACTTCGGCTGTAATCTTTTGTGATACACGCGCCAAAAGGGGTTGAAAATGTGTCCTTTATTTTTCCCCGATAAACTCTTCGCATTTCGTAAATGCGTTCTTAAAAGATATACGACACGGCCAAAAATCATAATTCTTTTTGCGCCTATTGTTTCCTCAAACTTCAATGGGATTGCGATGATTTTATGAATTATTATTCGGCTGTAATCTTTATGATGCAAGGGCCAAAAGGGGTTGAAAATGTGTCCTGTATTTTTCTCCCAATAATCTCTTCGCACGTGGTACATGCGAATACGACACGGCCGAATTCACGATCCTTTTATCGCCTAATTCTACATCAAATATCAGCCGAATTGTGACGATTTCATGAATTACTTCGGATGTAATCTTTTTGTGATGCACGCACGCACCAGCTATACTGGTTGAAAATGCGTTTTTTATATTTCTCCCCATAATCGCTTCGCATTCCGTACGTGCGTTCTTGAAAGGTATACGACACGGCCGAATTCACGATCCTTTTTGCGCCTATTTCTACCTCAAAATTTAATATTAGCGGGATTGCGATGATTTCAGGTATGACTTCGGATGTAATTTTTTATGATACACGCGCCAAAAGGGGTTGAAAATGTGTCCTTTATTTTTCCCCGATAAACTCTTCGCATTTCGTAGATGCGTTCTTAAAAGATACACGACACGTCCAAAAATCATGATTCTTTTGCGCCTATCGTTTCCTCAAACTTCAACGGGATTGCGATGATTTTATGAATTATTATTCGGCTGTAATCTTTATGATGCACGGGCCAAAAGGGGTTGAAAATGTGTCCTGTATTTTTCACTCAATAATCACTTCGCATTGCGTACATGCCTATACGTCACGGCAGAATTCACGATCCTTTTAGCGCCTATTTCTACATCAAATTAATCAGCGGGATTGCGATATGTCATTAATTATTTCGGCTGTAATCTTTTGTGATACATGCACCAGAAGGGTTGAAAATGCGTTCTTTATTTTTCTCCCGATAATTTCTTCGCATTTGTGGATGCGTTTGCAAAATTATACACTGCATGCAGGGCGGAATTTGAGAATCTTTTTGCGCTTATTATTGTTCACTCAAATTCCAACGGGATTGCGAAATTTTCATGAATTACTATTCGGCTGTAACCTAGGCCTATATGATGCAAGCGCCAAAAGGGGTGAAAATGTATCCTTTATTTTTCTCCCGCTAATCTTTTCCCATTTCGTACATGCGTTCTTAAAAGGTATACGACACGGCCGAACTCACGATCCTTTTTGCGCCTATTTCTACCTGAAATATCAGCGGGATTGTGGCGATTTCATGAATTACTTCAGATGTAATCTTTTGTAATGCACGCACCAGAAGGGTAAAAATGTGTCCTTTATTTTTCCCCGATAAACTCTTCGCATTTCGTAGATGCGTTCTTAAAAGATACACGACACGCCCAAAAATCATGATTCTTTTGCGCCTATCGTTTCCTCAAACTTCAACGGGATTGCGATGATTTTATGAATTATTATTCGGCTGTAATCTTTATGATGCACGGGCCAAAAGGGGTTGAAAATGTGTCCTGTATTTTTCACTCAATAATCACTTCGCATTGCGTACATGCCTATACGTCACGGCAGAATTCACGATCCTTTTAGCGCCTATTTCTACATCAAATTAATCAGCGGGATTGCGATATGTCATTAATTATTTCGGCTGTAATCTTTTGTGATACATGCACCAGAAGGGTTGAAAATGCGTTCTTTATTTTTCTCCCGATAATTTCTTCGCATTTGTGGATGCGTTTGCAAAATTATACACTGCATGCAGGGCGGAATTTGAGAATCTTTTTGCGCTTATTATTGTTTACTCAAATTCCAACGGGATTGCGAAATTTTCATGAATTACTATTCGGCTGTAACCTATATGATGCAAGCGCCAAAAGGGGTGAAAATGTATCCTTTATTTTTCTCCCGCTAATCTTTTCCCATTTCGTACATGCGTTCTTAAAAGGTATACGACACGGCCGAACTCACGATCCTTTTTGCGCCTATTTCTACCTGAAATATCAGCGGGATTGTGGCGATTTCATGAATTACTTCAGATGTAATCTTTTGTAATGCACGCACCAGAAGGGTAAAAATGTGTTTTTTATTTTTCTCCCGATAATCTTGTCTCATTTGTGCATGTGTTTTTGATAACCAACACGGCATGCAGGACTGAATTCAAGATCCTTTTTGCGCCTATTATTTCCTCAAATTTCAACGAGATTGCGTTGATTTCATGAATTGTTATTCGGCTGTAATATTTTATGATGCACTCACCAAATGTATCCTTTATTTTTTTTTCTCCTCTATAATCTCTTCGCATTTCGTACATAAGCTTATGAAAGATACGACGCGGCCGGTCGAATTCATGATCCTTTTTGGGACGATTTCTACCTCAAATATGTAAGCGGGACTGCGATGATTTCATGATTTTTTTTTCTCCCTAGTATTATCTCTTCACATTTTGTGTATGCGTTCTTAAAAAGTACACGGAAGGGCCGATTTCGTGATCCTTTTTGCGCCTATCTTCATTATGAGACCATTCTGAACGAATGAAAATATTCATCTGTGAAATGACTGTGTAAAACGAAAATAAACGCAATCAGATCCATTTACTGTATCGCTGAATATTGAATGTTTTTTTACTTTTTCTAAAAATCAACACAAGTAAATTAGTTCTAACATAACTGCCACGCTGCTGCGAAGCCGGGATCGGATTGATCTTGCGTTAAAAAATCATGAGTAAAATGACCCAGAAATACGTGCGTTTCTATCAATGCTTCTTGTCTGGCATGACCGCCGATCGCAAGCAAACGAAAAGCAGTTACACTGTACATGCTTTGCATGTATTGCATTTCATGGCAGTGCGTGAGCAGCGCCAAATGCGCAAGCGAGCGCGAATAACTGGTCGACTGCTAGTGCTCAAAACTATTATAAAATGGGTTCAAGAATGTAGCCAATTGGAAGCGCTGAAATGAGTCATGTGTGCGTGCATTACAGTATTTTCTTCAGGTAAGCACTAAGAAGAGTCTCTCTTCCACCTCCCTGGCCTGACGTACGTCACAATGTTTTACACTAGCAGTGCGCACTCAATCAGTTGTTACAAGTGCGTCACGCGCTACTATACGCGCTGTCAATCCTGTAAACAACTTCTAGTTTGGGCCGCGGGCTGCCACAACATCCGGCGGCCTTTCTTGTGCATAACAGTACGTGGCGTACGTATACTCTTACACGTACGTACGTACGTACAGTACTAGGTGAGTGTGCGGGATTTCCGAGTGCGACGTGCGTAAATGTTTGGGACGAACATCTTCGGACATCTTGACTTTTGAGCGAGTGCTACATGTAGCTGACTGGTATTGACCCACAAAGGTACGTGAATAATGCTGTTAGTTTTCGACCCATTTTATAAAACTAATGATGCACAGGATTATTTCGTGGCGTTAGTGAAGGTGCGGCTCACTCTCGAGTATTGACAACGGTTGCAAACATGCACTCGGCTGCGCCTCGTGCATGTCGCACCATTTTCAATACTCTCGAGCGCGCCGCACCTTCACTAACACACTCTATCCTGTGCATCATTAGTATAATATAGGCCTATGTTTACTGCACAAATTGCACCGGTAGACATAAACGAAAACTTGCGTAAAACTTGTTGAACAGTGCGATATCTTGCGTTCTGTTTCTTCCTGATTGGGGCTGCTCTTTTTCTTTCTTATGACCCCACCAATACTTTTTTTTACTGGTCATGTCGGACCGGTAACTTGTGGATTTCCTGAAAAGTTACCGGTCCGACAGTGACTTTTACCGGTCTTTGACAGTCGGACCGGCGCCAGTGTGCAGCCCTGATTTTATGGTACTACTGTATATCCAAATGTACCCTGGCTTAATCCAATAATTATTATATTCATGCACGTCTACAACAATTGGAATCCTAAAAGAAAGAATGTCTCATCTGGGACACCTCTATCAAACTCCTTCTTTACCATAGCCTCTACATAACTCAAATGTTACCATTGACACCAAGTACACACACCTCTAACCCGCTCGTTGTAGCCTATAATTAAACAAAATAATTAACTCACATCACTTCTTACACCGAGACCCTCCTACTACAAAAGTTATGCTGTAGCACTATAACCGCAACCTATACAACCACCACGAGTCATTAAGGAATGCAATACAAAGGTTCCCTCTATTAATTAAAATCTCGGCTGAATTACTGTACAACCCTTATTGAAGAACATTGTGCCTTTACTACACTGCACATCTCTTCTGATCAACTTTGATTCTTATCATCTCTTTCACCATACATGCATTACAAACGTTGCAACATCGTGCCTATAATGTGCCTACGCTACACACCTCGGTTAAACTTTAATCCTCCTTAACTCTATCACCATAAATGCATTACCAAAATGTAGTATAGGCCAATAGCTTCCATCAAAAACCATCAACTCAACACCTTATCACACTATTATAGGTGCCCCATATTACAACTACACCATGTAATACCAGAGTACACAGATCACGCTAAAAGCCCTATAGTGTTACACAGCGCTACATAATACACTGTTCAATACCGTAACTGGTCACGTACACAAACCTACGCAGGCCTGCAGCCCTTGCATTGTACTACTGCGCTACGAATACATTGTGCGTACAAGACTACGGCAGCCGCAATTAACTACATACGCCCGTACACACAACACACGTCCGTAGACCGACTTAACATAGGTACGTACATACATATGTTACTGTGCATTCAGTGCCACTGAACAAAACCACCATAACCAGAGACAAATAGAATGGCTTCATGTAAATTATGACAAACACTCTCACTACACATAATATGCCTGTTTGGCCCCTAAAACTCTTCATAACAATTACCAATACTGATAATACAGCACCATAACATCTAAGCACTGAAATTATTGTGTAATTTGCGACGTTCTCATTTTCCATCAACTCACCTGTGAACAGCAAGCAGAGAGGTGCCTGCCACATGGGGGCGCCCCTCCGTTGCTGATGTCTCTGCATAATTAGCATATCCCCACATTAATTCCGAGAAGGGCTTCACATCCGGGCTCTTCGGCAGCTCGTATGACAGTAAGCCAGCCGTCTTAGACCGGGGGCCCAGAGCATTTATTCAGCTGAAAAGGGTCACACTTTTTAATGGTCTCATCATGTAAGGATGTGGCCAAGGGTCAATAAAATGAATTGCTGGCAAGTCACATCCTGTACCGTAAGCCTAGGGGCCACAAAAAGGGACCCCGAAAAATGGATTTATTCAGCCGAAGGGGGTCACGGACAAAAGTTGGTGGATATTGTTCCTTTGGGTGTAGGCCCTACTTATCATGAAAACAGCAATGCCAGCTATTTTATCCTGTACGGGGCCCCAGACAGTAGCCCCAAAGGGCCCCAGAAATATGGTGTTATTCAACTGAAAAGGGTCACGGCTAATTTCTTTTGCAATGGAAGTAGTTCCCATCAGAGATATCCAAAACACCAATGCCAGCTATTTTATCCTGTACGGGGCCCTAGACAGTAGCCCCAAAGGGCCCCACCCCCCATAGGCCTACGTATAAACACACACAAACATTGATTTTATTCATTTAAAAAGATTCAGGGCTGATTTCTTTTGCAATGGAAGGAGTACCAATCAGAGATATCCAAAACACCAAAGCCAGCTAGTTTATCCTGCACGGGGCCCCAGACAGTAGCCCCAAAGTGCCCCACCCCCTATAAGCCCTACGTACAAACACACACACACACATTGACTTTATTCAGCTGATAAGAGTAACGGCTAATTTCATTTGCAATGGAAGTAGTACCCATCAGAGACATACAAAACACCAAAGCCAGTTATTTTGTCCTGTACGGGGCCCTAGACAGTAGCCCCAAAGTCCCCCCCCCAACAATTATTCACACAATAGTTTCATTCAGCTGAAAAAGGGTCACGGCTAATTTCTTTTGCAATGGTATGAGTACCCATCAGAGAAATCCAAAATACCAAAGCCAGTTATTTTATCCTGCATGGGGCCCCAGACAGTAGCCCCAGACAGTAGCCCCAAATTGCCCTCTTACCCCCTCCCCCCCCCCCCCCACACACACACACATTGATTTTATTCAGCTGAAAAGGGTCACGGCTATTTGCTTTTGCAATCGGAAGTAGTACTCATCAGAGATATCCAAAGCACTAAAGCCAGTTATGTTATCCTGTACGGGGCCCCAGACAGTAGCCCAAAAGTGCCCCCTACACACACACACACACACACACACACACACACACACACACACACACACATACACACTTACATATATATTGGTTTCATTCAGCCGAAAAGGGTCACGGCTAATTTCTTTTGCAATGGAAGTAGTATCCATCGGATATCAAAATACCAAAGTCAGATATCTTATCCTGCACAGGGTCCCGTTATAGCTCCAAAGTGTTTTGCTTTATTCTCTTTATTGTTTGCATCTCTTCTTCTTAAATATGCGCTCCTTCGTCTTCATTTTCGCCACAACGACAACGCGTCCTCCTCATCATCATCAGTTTTGCTGTTCTGGCAAACATTTCCAGCGTATCGGCTACGTTCGATTTTAGAGCGGCGAGAGCGGAAGACGTGCATAATTGAGTCTGGGAAAGCGTAGGAACAGCGTAGCTAAAGCGGCCAACAGCGTTATCGAAGCAGGAATGAAGCGTCGTAGGAACAGGCCTTGATTTTATACGAGAGTAGAGAACTTAGTGAGAGCGTCGTTAACAAGAAAGCGGCGTAGCAGCGGGACCATGTCGTCGGTGTCTAGTTTAGACTATGTTTCCCGTTCTTGTGCCGCTGTTACTACGGTCAGAAAAACCTGGAATTGTTACGCTCATCCTGCGGTATTTACACTGTCACTGCTCTCTCCCCGTTTGAGCTACGATTCAAAATAGGTCAATCTTGATGGGGAGATGAGGAAGAAATTTTGAACCAGTTCAAAATTTCTTCCCGATCTGTAAAATTGCCAGACCCAACCCCATCTCCCAAACGCTGCTGCTACGATGCTCCCGGTCCCCGTACACTTTTGCCGCTCTCTCCCGATCTGACAGATTGAATAGATCGGGATGCAGATCTTGATAGTGGAATTACATGTGGGGACACTTTAGGAACACTCCGTGGGGCCCCGGCTATATAACTGGTTTCGGTGTTCTTGATACCTCCTTGAGTACTACTTCCATTGCAAAAGAAATTATAGCAATGATTCTTCTCACGTAAAATATAATAATACGGGAGCACTTTCCAGCTACTGGCTGGGGGCCCCTTAACTGGATGGGTTTGTGTTTTACGTATCTCAGCTGTTAATTCCACTGCCAAGGAAAATAGGCATACATGACTGTTTTCACCTAAAAACAATTAATTCGTATGGGGTGGGAATACCTTGGGGCTATACCTGTCAAGGGCCCTGCATCCGGGCCAATATCGCACGTCTTTTAATCGAATTCTTTAATGTTGATTTAAATTTAGCAAAAACTTCGCCTAGATGACAATTAATTCAATGTCATATTAATCTCTTCATTCAAATTTATTTTGAAACATTCACATTACCTCTAACCTTATTCTAAATAACACTTTTTCAACTGAAATCCATATAATACAAGTACCATTCCACTATTCGTTCATTCATAAATTCATAATGATATAGTCAGGTGATTACATGCTGCGCTCGTTCATTCAAATTGATTTCTGGCCATCTAATTTAACATGTTCTGCAGTCAATTAAACAGATATGTTAATGCTTGGCCTCTTTCCTTATTTTCTTTCGTCGTAGTTATTGTTTTGTAAGCATCATAGCATTCCATGTTTTCGTATTCGTTTAAGAGACTTTGACACCATTTTTTAACGTGCCTTTTGAATCCAAAGAAGTAAGAAGCCACAAATATTATCTGGCCGTTACGAGCGCTTTATTCCGAGCGGTCGGCCAGTTACAAGAAGTCAAGGTTATGATCCTCAAATGTTTTTTATTTTTTAATAATTCTTTCTATGTCTTCTAGAGATATACGTCTTTATATATTGTGCTGTCATGACTATAAAAAATGAAGTTAAGCTGCATTACTGGTACACGTATATGCCTATAATGACATGTATATGAAAGAGAAGGAGCGTTACCAGTCTGGTTACAGAACAACCAAGTCCAGTTATACTAGATAAGAAATATGACACTTTTACTGCTTTATAACAGCAATTTCTAGATGAAACGAAAACACACATAGAAACACATGTTAAAAAGATCTGAAACAAAGAAATAGCATGATTTGAATTTGAATGAACACGTTTGGAATTTGACTGTCTTTCGCGAAATTTAATGACTGAAATACACTTTTCGGCAAGTCAAGGCGAATTTGAATGAACGTAGGGTACCAGCCAATTTGAATACCCATTTTACGAATTCGAACCTTCTATCAAAATTAATGAACCAACAAAAGTGCAAAATTGGCAGGGAAAACCTAACTGGCTTTGATGTTTTGGGTATCTATGATGTAAACTAAGGCCTACTTCGATTGTAAAAGAAAAACAACATGACTCTTTTCAGCTAAATGATCTCATAATAATTATGTGGGGGAGGGGCACTTTATGGCTACTGTAACCTGGGCCCAGTACAAGATGAAATGACTGGTTTTCGTAATATATGGTCATCTTGGTTGTGCACTATACAGAAGTATGCTTCCTTTGCAAATTTCTTGAGTGTTTTGCTGCTGTAACCTATGGGACCCCGTATACAGGATAAGATGACTTGCTTTAGTGTTTGTGATATCTCTGTTCAGTAGGCCCTGATATTAACGTTACAAAAGAATTTGTAAGACCATTTTCAGCTGATTCACAGTACATGTATAATGGATGGGACACTGTGGAGCTACTGTCTGGGGCTCTGTGCAGGATAATATAACTAGCCTTGGTGTGTTGAATATCTCTGATAGGTACTTCTTCCAGTGTAAAAGAAATTACCCGTGTTTGGGGCTATACTGTGCGGGGCCCCATACAGGATAAAATAACTGGCTTTGGTATTTTGGATATCTCTGATCAACTACTTCCATTGCAAAAGAAATTAGCCGTGACCCTTTTCAGCTGAATGAAACACTTTATAATGTGTGTGTGTGTGTGTGTGTGTGTGTGTGTGTGTGTGTGTGTGTATGTGTGTGTATGTGGAGGGGGGCACTTTGGGGCTACTGTCTGGGGCCCCGTTCAGGATAAAGTAACTGGCTTTGGTGCTTTGGATATCTCTGATGGGTATACTTCCATTGCAAAAGAAATTAGCCGTGACCCATTTTGGCTGAATGAAACAAGTGTGTGTGTGTGTGTGTGTGTGTGTGTGTGTGTGTGTGTGTTGGGGGGGGGTGCACTTCGGGGCTACTGTCTGGTACCCCGTACAGGATAAAATAACTGGCTTTAGTGTTTTGGATATCTCTGATGAGTATGCCTACTACCAATTGTAAAAGAAAGTAGCCATGACCCTTTTCAGATGAACAAAATCAATGTGTGTGTGTGGGGGGGGGGGGGAGGGAGCAATTTGGGGCTACTGACTGGGGCCCCGTGCAGGATAAAATAGCTGGCTTTGATATTTTGGATATCTCTGATGGGTAGGCACCTACTACATCCATTGCAAAAGAAATTAGCCGTGACTCTTTTCAGCTGAATGAAACTAGTGTGGGTGTGTGTGTTGGGGGGGGGGGGGGGCTCCTTTGGGGCTACTGTCCGGGGCCCCGTACTGGATAACATAGCTGACTTTGGTGTTTTTGATATCTCTGATGGGTACTCCTTCCAATGCAAATGAAATTAGCCGTGACTCTTCTCAGCTGCACGAATGAAATCAATGTTTGTGTGTGTTTGTACGTATGGCCTATGGGGGTGGGGCACTTTGGGGCTACTGTCTGGGGCCCCGTACAGGATAAAATAGCTGGTATTGGTGTTTTAAATATCTCTGATGGGAACTACTTCAATTGCAAAAGAAATTAGCCGTGACTCTTTTCAACTGAATAAAATCAATGTTTGTGTGTGTTTGTACGTAGGCCTATGGGGGTGGGGCCCTTTGGGGCTACTGTCTAGGGCCCCGTACAGGATAAAATAGCTGGCATCGGTGTTTTGGATATCTCTGGTGGGAACTACTTCCATTGCAAAAGAAATTAGCCGTGACCCTTTTCAGCTGAATAACACCATATTTCTGGGGCCCTTTGGGGCTACTGTCTGGGGCCCCGTACAGGATAAAATAGCTGGCATTGCTGTTTTCATGATAACTACACCCAAAGGAACAATATCCACCAACTTTTGTCCGTGACCCCCTTCGGCTGAATAAATCCATTTTTCGGGGTCCCTTTTTGTGGTCCCTATAGGCTTACGGTACAGGATGTGACTTGCCAGCAATGCATTTTATTGACCCTTAGACACATCCCTATATGATGAGACCAATAAAAAGTGTGACCCTTTTCAGCTGAATAAATCTTCTGGGCCCCCGGTCTATCTCCGTCAGCTCCGCGAAGGCCCAATCCTTATAGTCAAGGCGCAGGGACCCAGAAAAAAATGACTTCGTTCAACCCACCTCGCAGAAAAGGTTTGACTGCATGGGGTGGTCGGTTTGACCCTCTGGAAGACTCCTAGGTAGTATGTGACTCCAAATTGTGGTATCAATAACATTTTACAGGCCACTTAAGTTGCGACAAAACCTTATTCTTCGAGAAAGTGTCTGCGCACGCTAAGACTACTACAAGTGCCACTAGCTCTGCTACAGGCGCCAATGCCAGTGGTGCGTGTAGTAGTCTTAGCGCATACAGACTTTTTAGGCAAAAACGAGGTTTTTGCCTGCAAACTAACATTTCATGCCAAGCTTGGGTCGGTGTAGTGTAGTTTCTAGACGTTTTTATTTCGTCTTTATTTCTCCGAGTCAAAGCAAGCAGAGTGAGAGCGCATACCCAGTGATTGCGACGCCACAACCGTTTTTGTCGCAATCACTGGGTATGCACCCTCACTTGGCTTAGCGCAATACAGCGGGCTTCTGCACAATACGCAAGCTGCAACTCAGAGAAATAAAGACGAAATAAAAGCGGCTAGAAATTAAGACTAGGGTCAGTAATGCTTGTCGCTATTGGGGCACTGAAAATGACAAACTTATCACAATTCTTGCATGTATTTCATGAAAAAAATTAATCAAAACTGCATAAAACTATATATGTACACGTTGCTAGAGATGTCAGCAAAACAGTGGGATTCATTGTAAGTTATAATATTATGCATGGTAACCATGGCAACGGGATGCCAATAGGTGATTGGTACGCCCCCCCAAAAAAGAATATATATATAATAATATATACAGAATTTAGACAGATTTGTTTCTTTTGCCTTTCGTGGACATTAACCATTGTAGATCGGATCTTAAAGTACCTACCTCAACACTGTAAAATTAGCTTGGATAAAAGGAAAAAGACGCCCAAGAGTTTTCCCTCATTGTCTCCTTAGCATTAATTCATTACTGCACGTTTTGATACAAATTTATATATCATGATTTTTTCATTTTATTCTATAAATATATTATATATAAGTATTTACAAAAGCTAACGAACACAAAATTACGTTTAATTCTTTGGTGGATAATCCAGCGCACGTGTATATTCATTCTGTACAAAGAAATTTATCTGCATTCTTGAATAAACTTCCTTTACGAACATGAACAATTATTGCTTTGTTCTGCTCTCTTCCAGGATTGTTTTGAATAACCATCGCTCTGTTAATGCTCAAAAGATTTTTTCGAATATAATTGGCTTTGCTGTCTGTATTCACCTATATTTTTTAAGGGAATTTTGTGTCCATACATTACTAAAAACTACATTTGCCTATGTACTTTGAAGTCAAATTTGTGTTGAAAGTACGACGGATGCAACTTTTTCATGCATTTTACTATTCGAAAATGATAGCTTTCTTTCAAAGGCCGTTAATTATGCCTTTGTTTACAATCATTACTGTAACTTGAGAATGCTTCAATATATTCTTCACATAAGTTGTACACAAAATATGTAGAAGGAAGGATATGCTTACTGAACTTTTTGAAATTATGGGCTTTAGTTTTTGAGTTATTGACAGCTGAATCCTGATTGGATAATACTAGTTGCCTTGGCAGCAGAAGAATTTTTTTTACAATAGTCAATAAAAAGTTTTATTATTTAATTGCATCTATAAAAAAAAAAAAAAATCCAAGTTTGCAGCAGTAGGAGGCATTTGGGGGTTACGAATCACCTGTAGGCATCCGGTTACCATGGTAACCATGTACGATGTTATAACTTACATTGAACCCTACTGTATTGCTGACATCTCTAGCAACGTGTACATATAAAGTTTTATGCAGGTTTGATGAATTCTTCATGAAATAAATGCAAAAACTGTGATAAGTTTGGCATTTTCAGTGCCCCAATAGCGACAAGCGTCACGGACCCTAGTCTTTATTTCTAGTCGTTTTTATTTCGTCTTTATTTCTCGGAATTGCAGCTTGTGTATTGTGCAGAAGCCCGCTGTATTGCGCTACGCCGGATGAGGGCACATACCCAGTGATTGCGATTTGGGCGTCGCAATCACTGGGTATGCGCTCTCACTCTGCTTGCCTCAACTCGGAGAAATGAAGACGAAATAAAAACGTCTAGAAACTACACTACACCGACCCCCAGCTTGCTGTGATAAGTTAGTTTGCAGGCAAAACCCTTGTTCGTCGAAGAAAAAGTATGCGTGCGCTAAGACTACTACACGCACCACTGGCGCACGTAGCAGTGCTAGTGGTGCATGTAAAAGTCTTGGCGTGCGCAGACCCCTTTGCGTTTGTTCCAACAAATAATGATGAAAAATGGCCAAGTAAAATTCTACTGACACCACAATTTGGAACCACATACTACCTGGGGATGTTCATGGAGGTCCCATCTACCACCCTGTCTGGTAAAACCTTTTCTGCAGGGTGGGTTGAACGAAGTCCTTAAGCCTCCTACAGGAATTAGCGCCTTGACTATTAATAAAAGAATGGGAGACTGCGACACAACCTCTCCCGGGTGTACAGCTCTGTCATCCGGAGAATTCCTCAACAAGTAAATCTCAACAATAACGTCTGCAGTTCGTCTGTGCCGATCGACAACGACATTTTCCCGCCACCAAATCAGACTAGGTAATGAAGCGTCCAGGATCGGACGCGAAACCTTTCCCGGAATTAAAAAAAAAAGTAAGGCCAGATGCAATGATTGATTTTGTACCTTACGAACTGATAAAGTGATTTGAAATCCTGTCGGAAAATGAAAATTGACGAGATTAATATTTTAGTTCGTGCAAATAGATTCCATGATAAATGGTAATCATTATGGCTGATTGGGATGCTTGAAATAGAACACTTCCCTACAGCGCATAAACGGGATCAAAAAGGGATTTGAATAGTTTAAATAATTTGTATTGCTGCTTTTGCCTCTAAAAAGCCGGAGAATAGCTTTAATCGGGTGTATTTCGTAGAAAACCGCTTGACTTGCGATGACATCATGTGGTCATCCGCGAGCAAACAAGTAATTCTCCTGGAGAAAATTATAAAATAAAAACATCGGCTATGATAATTTCAGATATTAGTAGTTTCTGGTATTGTGATTCTCGAAAGGTATATTTATGTTTATTTCGCTTTGTGGAAAACCAAGATTATTTTAGAGCAAGAATAATAATTTGGAAGAAAAGAGTGATTGGGTCAGAAATCTTCCTCTGGTCAGCTCGGAGAGACCGCGTGAGTTTCATTCGCTCTAAGAACGGCCAGAGGAAGAGGACACGTTTTGCGTCGGAGGAAAAGTCAAAGTTTTTGACAATCATCCCGATTTGGGAGAAAATCGTAAGTAAATTCAACATTTCAATTCATAAATGGATAGAAAAACGTCCAATAATGAATTGTGTCTCCGCACGTTGTTTTAGAGAATTTTCTTTAGGGAGAATTACGACGTTTTTAGGTGATAGTGGTCCACCGTGAAATAGTTGCGTTTTCGCGGGACATTAGTCTCGTAGATGATACCGCTTTCCTTTTTTGTGTAAATTCCACATACTGTAGGGAAGACAGAAATTAATCAGAATGAAGTCGTTTTAAGTTGTTGACCGTAATTGTTGATATTGTGTTTGTAATTTCGCATTACGAAGTAATAATGGTGTTAGAAAGTTCCGTTAACGATGATGGGTGCTAGGAGTGAGCGACTACCATCTTGGTTACGACTCATGCTGTTACGGTCTTAAAGTGTAACCCGGTCTTAAAGTGTAACTCGATGCCTAGGATTCTGAAAATGTGTCAGAGCGATGCGTATGCAGCGGCCGAGCACACATTCCGTTGCGTATCCGGGCACTTACCCCCTGGGCAACTACCCTCCGGATTACTACCACCCGGATAATTACCCCCAGGTCTATTCCCCCTTAGGGCAACTACCCCCCGGACAATTACCCTCCTAGGGTAATCACCCTCCAGGGTAGTTGTCCTGGGGGTAGTTATCCGGGGAGTAATTAGCCGGGTGGTAGTTATCCTGGGGGTAGTTATCCGGGGGGTAGTTATCCGGGGGGGGGGGGGGTAGTTATCCGGGTGATAGTTATCCTGGGGGTAGCTATCCGGGGGGTAGTTATCCCCCTACCCCCTAGGACAACTGCCACCCGGTCATCTACCCCCTGGATATCTACCCCCTGGGTAACTACCCCCTGGATGACTACCCCCCGGAGAACTACCCCCTGGATAATTACCCCCGGATAACTACTCCCTGGATAACTACCCCCTGGATAACTACCCCCCGGATAGCTACCCCCAGGATAACTATCACCCGGATAACTACCCCCCCCCCGGATAACTACCCCCCGGATAACTACCCCCAGGATAACTACCACCCGGATAATTACTCCCCGGATAACTACCCCCAGGACAACTACCACCCGGATTACTACCCCCCTCCATAACCATACCCCGAACCCCCCCGCCCCCTCCTGATACTTATCTACTGGACAACCCTCCCTCCCCCCCCCCCGAAAGTTACCACCCGTTGTAATTTTTCCATAAGTTCTTAACACCATGTCAGAAGATGCACCTTTCTCTTACACTGTCACCATTTGTGACCCTGCACCTCAAAACAAACAAAAAGTCGCCAGATATGAATTTTTATAGTTAAGACCATATTCTGAAAGAACAGACTTTAAGCTTTAAAATGATGTATAACTCAAATCAAATGGACTCTCCTAACCTATCTAAATATTGGAAAGAAAGCACAAACTCAGGAAAAGTGGGAACTGAGAAAAAAGGCTCTGAAGTACAGTGTCTATTCAAGCGCTTAATCTTTACCAAACCGTGCTGGCTGTGCGATGAATGGGACAAAAAACAGGAAGTAAACCACCAGATTTACAACAATGAAGGGATTATCAGATTAAACTGAAATTAAGCATGCCTCATTGACCTATTCTGTCCATAATTAATGCCAATTTTCAAAGCAGTATAGCACTATCCTTTCAAAAGTTATTAGAGTTGAAAGTGAAGAGTGTGGACAAGGTTTTTCAGAAATGAAAAAGGGATTCTAAAGACACGCCTAATCACACTATTCTACCAAAAATGTTCGAGATAAACTGCTAAGAAAACACACTTTCCTTCCCGTTTTATGATACCAAATTTTAGCATAATGTAAAAGAAGACCCGCTCTTTCAGAAAATATGAAAAAGTCAAGTTCGGCTAGGTTGACCCATTTCACTTATTTTCAGTCCTCACGCAAAATCAGTGTGTGCGACTTTATGTTCGTTTTGAGGTGCACGGTCACATTTACTCTTTTGGCTTGTCATTTTCTACCGTTATAACACATTCGACGATAAACATAAGAAAAGGAGAGTTGATTTCACTGCAATTCATATTCCGTTAACATTAGCGAGGGACCCTTCGATATAAAGCCATAATTTCTGATAGGATCCGGGCACGGTTTTATGAAAGTTATCAGTCCTGACAAGCTGTCAGTTCCACACAATTACCAATCGTTGGAGGTCGATCAAAGCAGGTCCATGGTAACAAGTCAGTGACTCGAGCTTATCAATCAAGCAGAACCCATGGTTTTATTGAAATTATTAGAGACTAACAAGATGTCATAACTGGCAACTTTTATCAAACGGTGCCCTAATCTGTCATAAGAGTAAAATTACAGCTTGTTTTACATACAAGTAGAATTGTGCTAGTTTTCAAATTAAATCTTCTCGACACTTTCAGAGGAAATCCAGTTCAAATATAAGTTAGTCTCATTAGAAAGAGTAAAATATTACGAGTTTAACGGTATTTCTTTTTTTTTTTTTACAAATCACCCCTAGTTGTTAACGAAGTCTTTTGTCGTGCACCTCTTTTTGAATAGATCTATAGAGAGTTGTAGTTGACAGAATCCTTTTTACATTATAGGGCTGCTCTGTTTTATCCCCGCCATTTCAAGAGTATTTTTTTTCCACAAAAACTTGAATCCTTCGTGGAATAACATGCTCTTTAATATTTCGTAAGGGATTTCTAATGATCTCACCCAAAAGATGTTTAAAATCTGAAGTTAGGTCTCGACCAAAACCAGATGATATGATTTTTTTTTTTAAATTCAAATAGCAAACGTTGTTCGAAAATAACAATGAGAGACATATCTTTTCTGGGGGAGAGTTATTGTAAAAGGGGTGATTGTTTGGAGCCTAATTTTAATAAGGAGTAATTGTCAAGGGAGGTAATGCTCTGCGGTGATCATACCAAGGAGGTGACAATCTCTTCCCACATCCTTGATATACTAGTTGTTAATGCCCAATAATGCAGTAGGGCAATTCTGAAATGAGCGTTAACGGTATAACAGTAAAATAGTTACAAAATTGATGAAACAACAGGGGCGTCTACAGCTTTTTTTCAAGGGGGGTGCGTTTTGACCCTAATGTATATAACGAGATTATTATTTTTTTTTTGACAGACATTTGGAATATAGGAAGCTCTCAATCGCTAGACTTTTACTTTTGTTGAGGGAAACCAAGCGGGGAAAGGGCACCGGCGTAGCTAGGATTTCATCTTTTACAGCAAAAAAACTACCATTTGGAGCTATATTTTTTCGCTTTGGAAATAAAGGGGGAGGGCGCACCGGGCGCAGCTGCCGGCAATTACTGGCAGCAACATCAGGTGAATTGCATAACGATTCAATGCGAGCGAGCTTGAAAATTTTACATTTTAGAGTCCAAAAGCTGCCGTTCTCAGCCATATTTATTCAATTTGGAAATCAAGGGAGGGGGGTGCACTGGGCGGAACTGCTGGCAATTACTGGCAGCAACATCAGGTGAATTGCATAACGATTAAATGCGAGCGAGCGAAGAAAGCGAGCTTGAAAATTTTACATTTTACAGTCCAAAAACTGCCGTTCTTAGCCATATTTTTTCGCTTTGGAAACTAAGGGGGGGGGGGGGGGGAGCGCATGCCACCGGGCGCAACTGCTGGCAATTACTGGCACTGGCAGCAACATCAGGTGAATTGCATAACGATTCAATGCGAGCGAGCGAAGAGAGCGAGCTTGTAAATTTTGACATTGTTACAGTAGAAAAACTGCCGTTCTTAGCCATATTTTTTCGCTTTGGAAATTAAGGGAGGGGGCGTACCGGGCGGAACTGCTGGCAATTACTGGCAGCAACATCAGGTGAATTGCATAACGATTAAATGCGAGCGAGCTTGAAAATTTTACATTTTAGAGTCCAAAAGCTGCCGTTCTCAGCCATATTTTTTCACTTTGGAAATCAAGGAGGAGGGTGCACTGGGCGGAACTGCTGGCAATTACTGGCAGCAACATCAGGGGAATTGCATAACGATTAAATGCGAGCGAGCGAAGAGAGCGAGCTTGAAAATTTTACATTCTATACAGTCCAAAAACTGCCGTTCTTAGCTATATTTTTTCGCTTTGGAAACTAAGGGGGGGGGGGGGGAGCGCATGCCACCGGGCGCAACTGCTGGCAATTACTGGCACTGGCAGCAACATCAGGTGAATTGCATAACGATTCAATGCGAGCGAGCGAAGAGAGCAAGCTTGTAAATTTTGACATTGTTACAGTAGAAAAACTGCCATTCTTAGCCATATTTTTTCGCTTTGGAAATTAAGGGAGGGGGCGCACCGGGCGGAACTGCTGGCAATTACTGGAAGAAACATCAGACGAATTGCATAACGATTAAATGCGAGCAAGCTTGAAAATTTTACATTTTACAGTCCCAAAACTGCCGTTCTTAGCCATATTTTTTCGCTTTGAAAATAAAGGGGGGGGGGGGGGAGCGCATGCCACCGGGCGCAACTGCTGGCAATTACTGGCACTGGCAGCAACATCAGGTGAATTGCATAACGATTCAATGCGAGCGAGCGAAGAGAGCGAGCTTGAAAATTTTGACATTTTACAGTAGAAAAACTGCCGTTTGTAGCTATATTTATTCGCTTTGGAAATTAAGGGGGGTGGGGCGCACCGGGCGCAACTGCAGACGATTACTGGCAGTAACATCAGGGGAATTGCATAAAGATTAAATGCGAGCGAGCGAAGAGAACGAGCTTGAAAATTTTACATTTTACAGTCCCAAAACTGCCGTTCTTAGCCATATTTTTTCGCTTTGGAAATTAAGGGAGGGGGCGCACCGGGCGGAACTGCTGGCAATTACTGGCAGCAACATCAGGTGAATTGCATAGCGATTCAATGCGAGCGAGCGAAGAGAGCGAGCTTAAAAATTTTGACATTTTACAGTAGAAAAACTGCCGTTTGTAGCTATATTTTTTCGCTTTGGAAATTAAGGGGGGACCGCACCGGGCGCAACTGCAGACAATAATACTGGCAGTAACATCAGGGGAATTGCATAAAGATTAAATGCGAGCAAGAGAAGAGAGCGAGCTCGAAAATTTTACATTTTACAGTCCAAAAACTGCCGTTCCTAGCCATATTTTTTCGCTTTGGAAATTAAAGGGGGTGGAGCGCATGCCACCGTGCGCAACTGCTGGCAATTACTGGCAGCAACATCAGGTGAATTGCATAACGATTCAATGCGAGCGAGCGAAGAGAGCGAGCTTGAAAATTTTGACATTATACAGTAGAAAAACTGCCGTTTGTAGCTATATTTTTTCGCTTTGGAAATTAAGGGGGGCGCACCGGGCGCAACTGGACGATTACTGGCAGTAACATCAGGGGAATTGCATAAAGATTAAATGCGAGCGAGCTTGAAAATTGTGAAATTTTACAGTCCCAAAATTGCCGTTTGTAGCTATATTTTTTGTAGTAAGGGGGGGGGGGGGGGAGGCGCACCGGGTGGAACTGCCGGCAATTACTGGCAGCAACTTCAGAAGAATGGCATTACGACTAAACGCCAGCGAGCGAGCTTGAAAATTTTGACATTTTACAGTCCAAAAACTGCCGTTTGTAGCTATACTTTTTCGCTTTGGAAATTAAGAGGGGGCGGGAGGACGCCCGGTGCGCCCCTCCCCCTGGATCCGCCACAGGTCGTCAAGGGTGTCGGTTTATGTTCATGACTGGGGGAGGTATGACCAGCGAGGTGGCGTCGAAGTGACCAAGTATGGGAAGGATGTCCAAAATCTATGTATATAGTCAACACTGTATAGAATACACTTGCACTTATAGATAATTATGTATAAAATCAGTGTTGCCAGAACCAGGGGTGCGAATTGCTTTTGCCCACGATTTCTTTTTTTTTTTTTTTTTTTTTTTTTTTTTTTTGTTGTCCCCAGTGCAAAATTTCCAATAAATAAATAAATAAATAGATAAAAAATGATAATCATTTAGTGTCCGGCGTTGAGGTCGCTCGCAGACTGAAGTTTTTTTTTTTTTTT
>NW_027272764.1:0-36210 GCF_040938485.1 Diadema antillarum
GCTAAAATTAATTTGTTTTAGGAGTATTATGCTTCAAAAAGTGTCTGCTACAAATTTTGTGAAAAAAACAACAAAAACAAAAGGTCGAAAAAACAAAGAAATACGTAAGAAATTCATAAAACAATAAAATAAATAAGAAATTAATTTTGATACTGAATTTTTTTTCACGTACATTTGCTGAGAATGCCACAAAGAATAATTAGACCAAAAATGAGCACTTTTGGAGCTTTATTTACTGATTAAGATCAAAGAGTCTGATTTCTCGCATAAATTAGCATAATTAATCAAAATAAAATAAAAGAAGACTATTTTGTAAAATTTAAATATACGATCTTGTAGATTACATCGCACACTACCATTGTGCAAATTTCTGCGGCGATCGCGCGATCCAAGACCGAGATCTTAAGGGGGGTCCTTTAGGCCCCCCCCCCCCCCCCCCCCCCCCCAGTCTTTCGAGCTACCAAAATAGCCCAGTCTTTTTAGGGTTAAGAGCTATGTAGGAGGATTGTCCTTTCAGGAAATACTAAAAACTAAAAAATGACTTGCTTCACCCATTTCACCTATTTTGAGATCTTTTGAGTTCTTCTTGACATGCAACTTTTGTTGGTTGTATGATACATGGTCACATTTATTCTCATCTCCCATGTTTATGCCCTCATCTCTCACGTTTCTAGGAGCGAATCAAGGCAGCCCTTGAGAAGACCTGCAACGTCCTACCATCAGTTGTCCAGCCAGTGTGCCGGCAGTTTGTCAACAAGTTTCAAAGTGCCCTCATCAGTGCCTTCTTGAACATGGAGCCAGAACAGATTTGCTCTTACCTAAGCCTCTGCGACTTCCAGCTGAAACTGAAACTGTCACTCGGTGAGTTGGAGCCGAAGTCTTTGCACCCGTTGTGAAGGGAGGATCTCATTGAGCGACGAATGTTTGCAAATGTAGAGAGATCATGGTGTCATTTGTTAACAGTCGCTGTGAAGTTCGTACACAGTTGCAGCCAGATTTGCAAACAGTGTCAAAATTTCTTTGTGACAAGAAAAACCATCTGCAGCAGTGAAAACTGCAGACTAGTTTGCAAATGTTTACGGACCCTGACGAAACTTGAAATTCGCTATGTTCACAAGCATTCGCAAACATTCGCCGCTCAATGAGATACCCCCATTAGCGAGACAGGGAGCAGCGGGCTGGCATAGTCGGGGAGCATGTGTGTCTGCCTTGCTACTAGGAGGAGGTTTCTGGTGTTTGGCTTGTTGACATCTGCCAGACTGACATTATGTAGATGACTGGCATGTGATGTAACACACAAAAATATCCATCTGAAGGATTTGAACTATGGTACTTTAGCATAACCTCCCAAAAATGCACTTTCAGCAGTGAGGGTACAACATTGTGTTTACATATCTGGATGACAGAAGTCACTGGCTGTAGTATTATTTGGATCAGTAAGAGTGCCATGGGTGAGATTAATGAGATTAAAAGATTAATGCTACTATTGTTGTCAGCAGACAAAGTTTGCGCATCATACTGAAAATGGTCTGTTGTTCTCCCTCCTTCCCCCCCCCCCCCCCATCAAATCATATCACCAAAATATCTCAGGTTCGATCGAATGTGACGTCTGCCAGGACGCCGTGCGGGAATTCATGAACGAGATCCAGGAACCTTCCATTACCAAGGAGATTGTCTCCATCATCAACGATACGTGTGGAATCCTCCCAGATGACCTCAAGACAGAGGTAAGAGATCTTCCCCTCCTCCCCCCCCCCCCCCCCCCATTCCCCAAGTTTGTACATTCAAAACCTTAATTTCCTATGTACTGAGATAAATATAGAATATTGGTGTATGTTGCCGTCCCATCATGACGACTATGTTTTTTGGCCAAGCAGCAAATGTCAGTACAGTGCACTCCCGTTATAACGAACACAGTTATAACAACATTCCTGTTGTAACAAACTAGAAATTCAGGCTGCAACATTATTTGCTCTCTGTTTTTTATTTCATTTTATTTTTTTTTTTGTTCGATTATAACAAAATTTCGATAAAACGAAAGAAAACTGCCCTGAGGACTTCGTTATAACAGGAGTCCACTGTACAAACAAAACAAGAAAGCTTGTCCGCTATAAGCATAGTATCTTTTCCTTGACATACGTATTTTTCATTTAAAAAAAACTGATGGCATAACTATTTGCTTCCAAGGTGTAGTAACTTTGTGTTGGGTTAGTACATGAGACACTTGAGAGATAAGAAAAGGGTAAATTCTTTGTGTGCTCTTGGTGCTGATTAGCACAGAAAACCGCATAGCATCGCACACACTGTCTAATGTCCCTGGGGCCAAAAGGGTTAAAACTGAGTGAGACCTCCCTCAAGGTTAGCTCATTACAAAAGAAAGAAAAATGTAATATGCATAGATCTGTACATTGTGTCATATACTGTGTGCTGAATATTTTTCAGGTTTTGGTAGAAATTGTGCAGCGATTCAGCTGCTCTGCCAGGTTTTTTCTTTTCTTTTCTTTTTCCCTGCCAAGCATAATGGCAGTCAGTGCCATCTTTAAGGTTTGATGATAGAGTTATTCTCACTCGCCAATGAAGGATTGGAGCATATCCTATTCAACATCATATATTGGCAGGCAACTTGAAGTACTTTACAGACATAATGGTGAAGTGATCTTCACAACTCCAAAATCTTGTACTGTATCAGGCTTGACAATAGAGATTGATTTCTAGACAGAAAATATGAACAAAAACATCAATTCACAAGACAATGTGATTCCATGCAGTTCTCCCCTTTAGACTGTAGGAAAGTAGGAGTACAGTATTTCTTTCATGGGAAAAGAAATTCTGTAGCAGCTTGATGAATTTTGGAGTTGATTGATAAATATCTGAATATGAAAGCTGCCTAAGTCCAAAATATGGCTATCATCTTTTGGAGCCCCTTGTGAAGTAATACACAAATAGATCATGATTCAAAAGACTGTTATACATTTCAATTAGTATACATAAAGTCTCATAACTGAAAAATTAAAGATATTTAGATGTTATTTTTCTTTTATAATTTCTCAAAATTCTCTCAAATGGACTTAGGTCTTTGTTATGTTCAGGCATTCACATTTTTCTCTTTCTTGCTTTCTGTCTTGACAAAAATGCTGAATGCTAACTCATCTGCCTTGATTTTTGTCTTTCCCTGGTAGTGCTTCACTTACGTAGACCAGTATGGCTCCCTTGTCACCCAGTTCATCGCTCAGTTCTTTGACCCCATCACTACCTGCACGGTAAGTACATCCCCACGCCCCACAGACACACACGTACAAATAAGGGTCAAAGGTTGTAGAGATACTTTACCCCCCGCCCCCAAAAGAGAGTAATTTTTCTACTCTTCCTTTCTAGAGACTTATCTGTGTATAACAGTTCTGTTTTTTTAATAAGATTGTCATGTGGGTCAAACAACCTCAATCACATCTCGTAAAGACATCTTCTTATGGATCTCGGCTCTTCTCCATTAAACTTGACGATGCCAAATATTCTCCAAGTCGTTCCATTCACAGGTTGTGGTTCCATATTAAAAGTAGCGCTCTGATCAAAGCATTCTTTTAGAATAATATTAGTGATGGTATTTACAGAGTCAAATTGATGATGATGATGATGATGATGATGATGATGATGATGATGATGATGATGATTTGTCTTTTGTTTGTTGTGGTTGTTGTTGTTTTTTCATATCAGCTAAGTGTTTGTATTATGAATCTCCCAGTTTAACAAATCTCAGACATACAGTGTACACTTACAAAAACAAAGAAAAAAAGAGGAGGAAGGAATGCTTTGAAATTCATGATTCCTCCTGATCATTCTCATATCCCTTCAGCTGATTGGAGCTTGCCCGACCCCAGCCAACGAGCCACGCCAGCAGCTTCTCGGCCAGCACGAGTGCAGCCGTGGACCAGGCTTCTGGTGTGCCTCCAGGGAAAACGCTATGCGTTGTAATGTGAGTAGTCTAGACCTTCTTCTTCTCAAACAGTGGGCTGATGATGATTTTGGCCAAAGAGAAAATAAAAAAGATTCATATTTGATCGACTTCGCACCTCGAGAAAATTTGTAGAAGCCAAAGTGGGGCTCAGGTGGAAAAAGGTTGAGAAGCACTGGTCTGAATGGATAGGACCAGTCTGGGTAAAATGTCGATGTATTTGACTGTCTATTCATATCCATTGAAATTGAGTAATACATGGCTTGCATGTTTCCTTAGGATGCATACCAAGTTGAATGCATGCAGACAGTACCATCCTCACTCAAAGTTTGGTCATAACACTCCCTTAAAAACGATTTGTTAGCACACAGAATTCTTAGAGTTGTACATGAAATCAGGGATATAACTGGGGGTTGGGGGCATAATTCTTGAGTAGCAGATATGGTATTTATTGCTTTGATTGAAGAGAAAGTAATAGCCCTTGTATTCAAAGCATGGTAGTACGTTAAACAAGTTTGCACTTGGTCACTACTTAGAAACAGTCCATAATCATCACACAGAGTGGAAGATGACCTATAAAAAGGGATCTATTGCCACATTTAAATGGTATTGATGTAAAACTTTAGCTTATGAGATCCAGCATAAAAACTGCATCTTTGTAGATGCCCATTACGATCTTTCAGTGTAAAATTAGACTTGTATGAACTCACTGGTTTGTAAATGTGGCCATTTGTTTTTCGGCATCTTGGGAAGTAAAGAAAGTGCTTGTATTTGATTTTGTTGTTGTTGTTGTTAGAATCTACTATGAACTTCTTTGGAGAACAATGTGACACAGCGCAGGCATGTTAATCATAGGGACATTTTTAGTTGGTTTATATGTAACGTTCATGATGTTCATTGTTACTGTCATGGAAACAAGCAACTGATGTGAGATGTGTTTGCATTGCTGTGCAAATGTCAAAGGAAATAAAATTTCTATGTCCTATCATAGATCAATGGAAATGAATATGATGAATCTGATATGATTGTTTGACTCACTTGTGCTTCTCTTTCCCTTCTCTCTTCTTATGTACAAACAGATGGTGGAGCACTGCAAACTTCACGTCTGGAATTAAGTGCCATAGTCTTGTGACAAGTCTTGGACATAATGACGAGATGTGATGTTGCCCCACTCTTTACTCACAAATCACTAAAAGCAGCGTACGTCAGTAAGCCTGTAGTCTTTGATCAAGACAGGACAAAAGGAAAAATAAATTAATAAAATTTCAAGAGTTTATATCCTCAGGTTACTGTACTATAGGCAACTGTGTTGTTTAATTTCCCCGTCATTGATGTCGTCTTGTGTGTTAATCTGTAATGGTGAATGTGATGTTGTGGCAAATTTTAACAAATTATGACAAATTTATCTCTCATATATCTTTTTTTCTTTCTATCTTTAAAGATGTTTGATATGCAATAAAAGAAACACCATGAAAAATCAGTAGAATGACAGGTCTGTTTTCTTATATAGGAGGAACATTAGTCAGTGATAGATTATAAGCCATGACTGAAAATTTTCACCCCACTTCCATTTTTGTGGTCACATTTGTGATGTGGATATAACTTTGTCTGGAATTTCACGTAGTGGTTGTCTGGACAGCATTTACGAGTAATAACTTTGGTACTGTGATGGTTGAAATGGATTTTCATACTCTTGCTTCTGACTCAAATGTGTGAAGAATTATAAAAGTTAGCTTATTTTTTCCTGAAGCATGCTTTAATATAATGATTCTTGGTACTTCAACATAGTGTAGTCTGTTCAGAGTATATTTTTAGGAAGAATTATGTGACAAATTTTATGCCAGTTTACTCTTTCTGTTTTTGTTTTGTCGAAGAAGAAGAAAAAATGTTATATTGTAACTGTATTTTTAATTGTTCAGTAGATTCTATGTGAAAGTGATAATAATGCCACCTTCAAGCTCTTTTCTCATTGACTATTAAAGTAGATTGAAGTGTATTAGCATGCTGCATGGAAACGCTCATTCCAAAGGCATGGTAACGATAAAGTGCAAGATTGAATTACGTGCAAGAACCTGTTGCTTATGTGTCGGCGAGTATCTTTGATGAAGTTTTTTCTTTACTCTGTTTGTGCAGTAAAATCATAAAATGTGACGATGTTTATCCGGCAAAAAAAAAGATATAGTGCACATGATACCACTGCACAACAAAGCTTGTTAAAATCCTCATGTGCTACGGAACGGATGTTGATACGAGTACCAGGTACTTCCTGCCGGTGAGCATGGAAAAATAAACAATTAAAAAAATTTATATAAACCATGATGAAACATGAGTTAATACGGGGAAGTTGTGTACTACCAGTGCACCGTAGCATGCGTACTGTTTTTCTCAGTTGCACGTTAGCTCTGCCTTTGTGCTCTTCATGATCAGTTCAGTTCTGCTTTGTAAGAAAATGTTTTACACAAGGTGGATTTATGTATAACTTTTCCTCAGCTTTCATTCCAGTGTTGTCTAATTTGTTGTCGATTTTGCACGAACCATGTCATGCACTGTATTTCAAGTAATCATGTAGGTTCCACCAGCGAGAAATGTTACTCATTATCTTCCATAGAATTGTGTGTGTGTGAGTGTGTGTTTGTGTGTGGGAGGTCATTGTAAATTGTTAAGAATTCTTTTTGAATGATTGTTTGTATATTTTGCATGAGTCACTCATATCAGTCCTTTCATGTAGAATTATAGTTGTTAGTTGTAAGGAAAGCAGAATTTCGAACTATAGATAATTGAACACTAGTGTGGTATTAAAGGTATGATGTATGCTTATTTGCAATTAGGAGATTAGCAAATTCCCATAGACTTTGTACCATACCCAAAAGGTTTCCATAGACTGTGGTGTAACTTTTGCATGGGATAAATATCTGTATTCTGGCTCATGTGATTCAACTGTTCACTGAATGCCACTTCATAACCTTCATATATCCTTAGGCAACTCAATATTTCCCCCTCTTTATTTTTCGTCTGTTGTGTTTTCTTTTGCAATTTATGAAGTGATGCATTTCGTAAATTATGTGATTAGTCTAACGTCTATAAAGTCATAACACAACGTGAGAAGAAATGAGGAGAAAAAAAAATTCAAGTGGGGGGGGGGGGCTTCTCTCTACACGCTGATTCTTGCTTTGATACCCAATTCCTTGCCTTTCAAAGTAGCAAAAAAAAAAAAAAGCTTTTAGAATAGACTATGTTACGTCATGGCAACTCCCATTTGCAGTGGTATCATTATCTGACATTATTACTCATCTCTTCAGCGTTGTATGTGGTTTCTTTCAAATGAAAAAGACAGAAGGAGATTAACTTGGTATCCAGTATCAGCCTGGGATGGATTTCTCTCCCCTCAAATGAGATGCTTTGTTTTCTTTACCTGATTTTGGCATATCTGGTTGTTTTCAAGAAAGTAATTTCATGTGTGAGTGACTAGGACTGTGTATGAAAGTTGTATGCTTTTTTTTTACATTTCAGCTGTCCCCCCAAATTGCAAAAAATATATTCTTCTGTAACTGTATGAGTTTTTTTAATTATTATCTGTTTTGTTTTGTTTTGTTTTGGTCCAGTGATGGCATGGTAAACATGTGTCTTTTTAATTCTCGGATTGTTAACCTAGGACGTCTGTATTATCTGACGAATATGCAACCATGTCACATTTCTGTTTTTAAGCACTGCACTTTCTCACAAAGATGAGCTGGAGATGAATAAAATTTGACTTTTCACATCATAATGAGCCACATTTTAATTCTCTTTCGTCTGAACCCAAGTCTTCCAAATCGATACAGACATTACTGTCGTTTAAAGGAATGCAGATTTCTCTGCCACGTCTCCCCGGTATGTAGACAATTTGATATTGACTTTTTCTGTACCAATGAGCAGAATGTGCATAAATTTCACACACGATGGGCGAGTCATATCATGTAGAACCTAGAGGGTTAGATTGCAGTTCTGCACCATGTTTGAGGAACATGAAATAAACAGTAAAATGAGATGAACAGAGTTAGTAAGAGTTTCATCAAAACTGGTTGTAAAATCTGAACGTTATGGAATACTGTAAAAGTGGATATTTTCGCGTGACTAATTTTTCGCGCTCAGCCAGGTAAGAAAAGTTTCACATGTTTTTGATACCCTGGAATCAAGACCTGAACTACTGGAACGTACAAAACTGTATGGCAGGCTAAAATATTGGCATGCTTTTATTTTCACGCTAGTTTCTGGTTGCGCGAAATGCGCGAAAATTTCCACTTTTGTAGTATTTACTATATATATATATATATATATATATATAGATATATATATATATATATATATATATATATAGATATAGATATATATATATATATATATATATAGATATAGATATAGATATAGATATATATATATATATATATATATATATATATATATTAATTATACTTTCTGTAATTCAAATCATTACAATATTTTGACAGAATTTTTTTTTTAATTTATGTGCAGGCTAGTGACAGATTTATATATCAATTATACTTTCTGTAATTCAAATCATTACAATATTTTGACAGAATTTTTTTTTTTAATTTATGTGCAGGCTAGTGACAGATTTTCAGGTGATGACGTCACCAACTCATCTAATTCGATTCCGTATTTACGGCCAATATCTCACTTTTGTGGTGAAAATATTGAGTGAAACTGTGTGAAGCTTCAAAATTCCACAGCATTGGTATTTCTGGTGCGATTTTGATTAAAGTTCTACTATTTTCTGTTCACTGAGCTGATGTTGCTTTATTAGAGCCACACTACGCAGCATGGATGTGGAGCCATCATATACATGGCTACTGAAAAATCATTCATTTCATTTAGCTGTGTGTGTTTGCGCATTTTTGCCTCTAGTACAGAAAAGGTTTCAAAAAGAATGAGACGAAACTGTAATTTTAACCCCCCCCCCCCCCCCCCCGGAAAAAAAAAATGTAGATATGAATCTAAACAGTAAAAAGTCGTTCAGCTGCCATGGTTACAGTTCGCAGGAGAACCCTGAGGGACGGCCATAGTTTCCCTGGTTGGTTCAACGTACAAGCATACGTCGAATGAAAGACACAAACACACAAATAGCACTCTAGTTGATAACCCATGGGTGCTTCAGAGAGCAAGTGGCAAATAAGATATTAACATTTCAATGCAGCGGATACTGACGCACACACGTGAGCACGAGAATAACACACACACACACACACACACACACACACACACACACACACACATAAACACCAAAAAAAAAAATAAAAAACCATATAAACAGTGCCATATACGCAAGAGGACATGCCCAAGCAGACTTCAACATCAAGTGAATATTGTAATAATTCAAATAAGAAGAACAAAAAGGCATGCGTGAGTACATTTTTGTCTTCTTTCTCATTTACTCGGAATTTCCAGAAATCAACAATTTACAGATGCTAATGCACAACTGTAAATCGAGCGTCGAGACAGTGTCCCATAGAATATTGTCCCGCTATCACTTCCCATCTTCTGATTTTTTTTTTCTTTTTTTAACAGAATTTGGATTCTGTTGATGCTCTTTCGCTATACTTCTTCCTCCGCGCTTTGTTGGCTCTGTCTCTTATCTACTGCTAGGTTCAGGAAGCACATGGGTGTGTTTGTGTGTGTGTGTGTGTGTGTGTGTGTGTGTGTGTGATGAAAGGGCAGTCTTTCTTTACTGACGTCTTGAGCAGAGTTCGAGCAGAACGATCCCCTAGCAAATTTCACGACTGGAGTGAAATAGTTGACTAAGTAATTTACTGACAATGTAGGCATAAAACAAATAAAACACGAGAGACAGTGATTCGTTCATGCATTTTATACAGTGTATAATATGTAGTTTTGTATCTTTTAATTTCTGTACACGTATATCTGTGGAGAATTACCTACGAGTGAAACTACTTTACTTTTGCCACGAGTACACTGTACTCCGACACCACGAGGCTATTAGACACGTCTTTTGCTGGTCCATTCTAATAACGCAGACCCGTGAAATATATTCAAGATGAAATCAAGATGAATTCATCACAATACAATAAACGCTCACGTGCAAGGGAATAACTCTTCAGATGATTCAGTCAATTTGTCTTGAGATGACAAAAGTACTTTGAATCACAGGAAATATGAAACTAAAAAAGAAATCCCATCAATAGAATAATACAATACAATACAATACCATGAATGCTGCAGAACTATATAAGAAGAGAAGAGCACTCTAGATAAATTTCCCCATTAAAGTAATTCAGGGAAGTCACCTGAGACACTCGTCACGTCTCTTCTAGCAGAAGATTATACAACACTTCCCCTTTTCAGCGAAGTTTCGGTCATTTTAGCTTATAAACTCAAAATGAACATCCTTTTCACGATGGCACATGCGATATCGCAAATTGCAACATAATTTTTGTTGTACCATTGCTAAAATTCACTCAGACAAAAAAAAAAAAAAAAAACAGAGAGAGAGAGAGAGAGAGAAGAGAGATTAACAGCAAACTGATCGGGAAAAATGATGGCAACAAAAAAAGAGGAAGGGAAACAAAAATATAAAATTCAGTGTGGGAAAACATCAGACTGACTAAAAGGCACCATTAGTATATATTGTCATTTCCCGGGTGACCCTTAACGAAACAAAATGTGATACAATAATTGCCGTAAGGAACGCTGGAAGGAACGGATGCCATAATTTTCTCTGAGTGGTATCATAATTGGATTTTGACAGGTGTTTCACACACAGGCTTGAAAAATGGCCGCTTCGAAATAAATCCAAATGAAGTCTTTGAATGTATACCCGAGCTGTTCAGTAAACATGCTTAGTGCCCAAGAGAATGTGTGTAATGCATTAGTCTTGAAAGTAAGAGATTATTACAAGCAGCGGGGGTGAAGATGTGCTATGATTTCATTAATATTGTCTCCCTCTGTATAGCAATGTATTTGTAGGATCGCAACAGTACTGCTGATTTATATATACACACACACACATATATATATATATATATATATATATATATATATATATATATACATATATATATTTGTAAAAACATGCCAGGAAAGCAGTAGATGACAGGTTCGATTCCCACTGGCTCCTTTTCTCCCACATTTTTGGTAAAAATGTAAATCAGCAGTTGCGATCTTACAAATGCATTATCTCAAGAATGAGACAATACTCATAAAAATCATAATGCATTAGTCTTCTTTGGCATGCGCATTGTCTTGTGAGAGGTTCGTTGCTTTACATGTGTAATTCCGGTAAACTCTTATTTTCTTTACTTTTCATTTGTATATACGCGTCTGGACACCCATATTGGACCTTGATGAATTTTCGTGTGGAAAAATGACAAATCTTTGACATGATTGTCACACAATGATATATACAATTACAAAATACTTAAAATTTGTATGATTGTGTAGGGATAAGGTATACACTTCTAATCTAAGCTCTAATCTCTTTAATATTGGTCACACTGGGGCGTATATAACACAGTGTAAGTTCCTTAATGTGTTGGACTTTTTGGTTAGAAATGATTCAGTTCAATTCAATTCAATTCAAACTTAATTTTCGTTTTTAAAAGCATGATACATAAAGTAATGTGTGAAATTTGACGTACTTTTTTGAACGATACACAAGAAGCAAAGAATAACATGTTAATGTCTCAATGTTCAGCAGTACAAGAAGAGACATGATATATACCGACATATCATATTCCGCGTACATATTCTGCGAATAATAATGTGATGGTTTAACTGGAAAATCTCACTCAAGATTATACAATCAATGAAACTAGGAAATGATGAGAATTTTAAGTAGAAATCCCCAAAGGAGTTAATGGTAACAGAGGCTTTCTTAAAGACCAAACGATTATAAGAGGGTCGTGACTTAAGGTCTACACATCTGGCGCAGTGCCAGATAATGAAGGCAATGCAATATTTCTCGTAATCATATACGCGTGTTTTGAATTCAACACGTTCTCTACAAGGATTACAGAATATTACAGCAGAGATACTTTTAAAAATGAAATATGCACACTCAGGTAAAAAGACACACACACACACACACACGCACGTACACACTCACAAAATAAGACACGTAGAGTACTGACAATCGATAATCGATAAATAAATACGAATCTAATGCTGTATTTGGTCTTTTGACTTCCCGTAAATGCCATACCCACGCTTAGTATTAATTGGTATTACATTTGATTTAGCATTTGACCGTGCCTTTGGCGCAATGAAGGGGATAGTTATAGTTTCATGAAGTGAGTAAACATTGATATCCTTTTTTTTATAAATCCACATTTTGAGCAACTCAAATTTTATGTTGTCAACACATTTAGTAAAGTACTCTTTTTGTGCTGCTATAGTGATCTAAAGAAGTAACTTGGTGTATAATTATTGTGTACATCTACGCTTAGTCGAGTAGAAAGTACAACGACGGCGGCTGGAGGCACCACATTAACTGGTGACATCACTGGATCGAGGTCAGTGATTGGTTGGTTCCAGACGTCGATTTGGAGAAGCCGAAAAGACAGCGCGGGCACAGAAGTCGCTTGAAGGCGCGCTTGAAGCGCGGGTCGGCGAGCGCGTAGCAGATCGGGTTCGCTGTGCTGTTCATGTAGCCCAGGAACACTGTCACCTGTGTGTGAGGATGGAAGTTTGTGGATGAATTTAAACGAGAGCAATGCGGTCTAGTGGTTTGGGCTCTTTACTGACGAACACAACGTTCGAGGTTCGAATCCTACCGGCCGCTTACAAACTGAGAATACTTTTATCCCTCATGACCCTGATGTATTCATGGGAGCCCGGCCGTGCTGGGGGTAAACGATGATTATGACATCGGGGTCTCTGGAAGACTACTTTTTAAAATCAATTATAATTATGAAGTCGTATACTATATTCATTTTGAAATACCCCCTAATCGCTCATGGATAATTATGTTTTTGCTATTAACATATGAGAAAAATTAAGATATGAATTGACATACCAAACACATGTTCCAAGAATAAAGCCTAAATCGAATTTTCTGAAAAAAAATATTCAAAAGATCAACTAAAAGTATGTCAATTTGATATTGCTCTTGCTGTTTTACTAATTAGTACATTACCTTATATTACATTACATTATCTTACATTACGTTACGTTACATTACATTTCATTATCTTACATTACGTTACGTTACATTACATTACATTACATTACATTACATCACATTGCAATACATTACATTACATAACATTACAATCCATTCCATTACTTTACATATTTGTTTGTGTGTGTGTTCGTTTGTTTGTTTATTTTGTTTGATCTCCTTAATCTGAAACTAACCATGATTTAACCCATATGCGCCGATCTGCGGTATTTCCCGTAGAAGCCGCGAACGCTGCAATCACCGAAGTACGGAAAATTCCGTAGTCGAGCTTGCCGCTGAAATGACGTCATTTTTAACGTCATTTTGGACGTCATTTTTGCATTTGTAATTATGACATTAGTTTATATAAATACATGTATTTATGTGATATTTTGGTCACAAATTGATATTATTTCTCCTGAAGTGATATGCATTGATTGGGATGGATGTGGTATCTCATTTCAGAGAAGGTTGTAAAGAACGATCTCTTTACATCAGTCAATAATATTTTTACATGGGAAATCCCCATTTGTCGTAAACAGAGCGATTGCATTATATTTTTACTTCTCCAACTATTCCTACTCAGAAGATCACAATATGCATTTATCATATATCACTGTAAAGCTCTTGCTTTGAATATTTTGAAAATGATATTCAAATCTACATGCAAAGGAAAAAATATTTTTGATCTATGAATAAATATCAAATATGATATTTATTATTCATATTTTCATAAATCATGTCTGATTTCTGTCAACTAGTATTTTTTTTTCTGATCGGTCAAAGTGCAGGGAAATTTATATCATGATAAAGTCAATTTTATGCTCTTTCTTTTGATATATAATTTGTCAACTTTCCTTTATTTTTTTGTGCCTTTGAAAGAGATGTGAAGTTGAAAATGTTTTGCGTGCAAATATTTGTCTGTAGTGGCTCGGTACGAATGGCGTTTACATAGTTTAACGCAGTATAGGCGGATATGGGTTAATAGCTTACTTTATGTAGCCTCCATCATATTTCTTTATATTATTCCTTTGAAATCCCTACCTTAATTTGCCATGGACTATTTTGTCTATTAGCCAGTATGTATCTGCTCAGTAAGATTAATCTAGTTGAGCTGTATCAATGATTTTTTGTGACTTCTTAAAGAATAAAAATGGGTAATGCAATGCAGGTGTTTGCGTTGCTGCGGCAAGCAAACTCCACAGAGGATATACTAGTAAGTACAGGTTAAAAGAAACAGGTTCGTCCATGACAAGTACATCAAAATGTGCTCTGAATTGTATGGATATCTGAAATATCAAACCGATTGCAGCAATTATGACCTTTTGATCCATATTTATATACTGTACCAAGGAACACAAATATCAACTCTGGCTTCCAATTAAGGTGAGTGGTGGAACAGAAACATAAATTAAGCATACACGGTATAGGGGCTTCAATTACACTTTAGGAGAAGAGGGAGTGGTTAACAGTGAGATCTATGCGTTCTGTATTTTGCTGACACCATTCTGACCTCAGGTTTTCTTTTGTCGTTTAAGTACTAGTAGCACAGTTAGTTTACAAGAGCCCAATGACTTTAAAAGGAAAGTTTCAGAGTTCAAAATACAACCACGTTTGAAGAATGACGTGGAAGAGGACAGAGATGAAAGTAAGAAAGAAAGAGAAGAAAAAAAGGAGGCCAAATAGTGATGCCTGAATAGTGCAATTATTTAACGAAACATTACAGCTCAAGTGTGAGTTTGCAAATTTGCAAACCTCAATAGATTCCATCGCATCAAAAATGTACTTCTTACCCTTCGCCTCAAAGGAAGGTCTGTTTTATTTCCTAAATTAAGTTTTCCCGAAATATCAACGTCATCATACACGAAAATAAAATTCTGACAATAATCGAGCCTAAATTTCTGATATCTTTGAGAGTAATTTTGAACACGAGAAATGATAGTTTAAAGTGAGATAATGATGTTATGATGTATTTAATCTTCACCTGTAAACAGATGCGAAAGATGCTGCCCTACATTCCACTAGAGATCTGATCGTGCCTGAAAATGAGACGCACCGCATTATCCGCTGTCGCCTAACCACAATAATCCAACCGTTAAAATTATACCTCAAACCCATCTATGGCATGAATATGGTGCATACAAGGGAAGGAAAAAACGCCTCGACAAGACCCACGACAAATTACCGCTTGCGCAAACATTTCTCTAAAATGATGCATTTCCCCTTCCCTTTCTTTCACTTATTTTTTTTAAATAAATGTTTCTTGGGTAAAAGGACAATGACATCAGTTGTTAATCATTTCCATGCCGGTTTTGTTTTGTTGCAGATTCTTGGGGGAGGGGGGGGGGACTGCGAGTTCTTTCTTCATATTCAATTACAAGATGGATGGTTTTGATGTGTACATTAAAACCCATTTCCTATCCTTTTAAAGTGCAACATTACTATTAAAAACGGATGTGCTTCAAGGACAAAAGATCATATCCTTTTTCGTTATTGTTTTGTTGCAGTTTCGTCTATCTCTTTTTTTTTGGGGGGGGGGCTGTGAGGTTTTTTTTTCACACGCAATTACAGGATGGATGGATTTGATATGTAGATTAAAATTCATTTCCTACCCTTTTAAAGTGCAGCATTACTATTGAAAACGGATGTGGTTCGAGGAGAAAGGATCGTCTCTAATGTCGATACAGCCAAGTCGGCTATATAATGTATAGGAGAGGGGAGTTTGAGCCAGGGGAAAATCAGGGCCCTGTTTCATAAAGCTTGTTATCAATAACAAGTTACGATAGTTGTTATATGCTACTGAAATCCTTGCATCTGATTGGCTGAGAGCAAATTTGTCAGAGAAATGCGGCAGTTGTTACTGATAACTAATGACATGAATGATAACAAATTTTATGAAAGGGGACCCTGATCATACATGTTACTGCTCAGGACCACAAACTTCTCAATATCAAAACCACGCAAGGAAAATATTCATAGAAATACGTCGCGATAGAGTCATTAAATCCGTGTACATCCACGTAAAATCTACTGCTATACTACGATCACAATTCAGAATAAGACATCACGCCAAAGCCTAATCTTCAGCACTATTTTATGAATAATGTGCAATCTGCGGTGTCACTATGTACGATTAGGTATTACTTTCGGTAATGAAAATTTAAACCAGACTACAAAAGTTTTAGATGTCTTCTCTATCCATGTAGCCTCTTCAGTGTTGTCACTGCTCTACCAGAGGGCCCTGCCATTATCATCACCCTAGCGTTGCCAGGTACCCATTTATACACCTGGGTCGAGAGGGACAGCGTGGGTAAAAGCATCTTGTTCAGGGACGTATATTAACGCTGGGCGGGAATCGAAATCGGGTCATCAGATTTTGAGTCGCGAGTCTTATCCACTCTGCCAGCGCCCCAACTAAAAGAAGATGAAAATGAGTGTCGGGCTTGTGTACCACGGAATGTGACCCGTGACAAAATTTCCCCCTCCAATTGGTCCAAATCTACTGAAGATAGAATAAGGGCAGCAGTCTATCTTTCAAAACATACAAATGCATAGATTTAGAAAAAAAAATATGCAAAGAAAGAGAAATATGTGTTTATTTGCAGAGGTAAGTAAAACAAAAAGAAAGTGTGTTGCTTTTTTTTTACTTGCAGTCTTTCAGGACTATATCAATTTTTGAAATTGTATGCCTTGCATGACATACATGTTTTATGCGTATGATTTTGAGATTCTGTGGCAGAGTTTACCTCATCAAAAAATCGTTCAAACACGCATTCTGTTGATTTTGATAACCCTTACACATAATTCTTCATTTTTATGACTGCCAAAGGACGCACTGTTCCAGTGCATGCAATTTAGCACATCGCAAGACGTGCTCCGGTTAAAAGGGAGTTGAATTTGTTATTAATTATTATTTAGACCAACGCCCCTGCATGTGAGTGTATGCCTGTCCACATCACGATGCTCCTCGAAGCTTTATATTCGGTCTTAAATCAACAATCGTGAGAGATAGAGGCTTGTTTTGCTCTGGGTATGGCGATACCAAGGAGTTGCCAAATTAATATTATACCGCAACCTCCATAATAGTGCCAGTCAGCTTCCGCATGTAGGGCCTACGTGAACTAATTCCCTGTTTAGGCTGTTTCTTCTTCTTCTTCTTCTTCTTCTTCTTCTTCTTCTTCTTCTTCTTCTTCTTCTTCTTCTTCTTCTTCTTCTTCTTCTTCCTCCTCTTCTTCTTCCTCTTCTTCTTCTTCTTTAGTGTTTACGTCCATTTTTCAGCTTACCCCTAAAAGTGCGTTCACGTCGAGGTCTGCTTTTAATCGACACACGCTAAAGAAAACATGACAAAGACAAGAAGGAATCCGTAGTCCTATAATGCAGCTGGATAAAGCGAACAACAGTCCCCCCCCCCCCACCTCCTTCCTTCTCATCGCCTACAAAATCCGTCTCCTTCTCTTCGTCTTCTCTCCTTATTTTGTACTTCCAAACATGATATTTTGCCAGCCTCCGTCCCTTTTCCAGTCCAATATCTCTTACCGGTACTATATATCTTTCCCCCTCCTATCATTTTTATGTTCTTCACCTTTCATTTTTTCCTTCCACTCTTTTCCCCTCCCAAATATAATCCACTCCCTCCCGACTCCTCCCTATATGCCTCATCTCTCTCGAACATTTCCCATTTGGCTTACCCATCCCATTTTGATTCCTCTTCCCTCCAATCTGCACCCCCCTCCTCTCGTCTCTCTCCATTCTTCGGTACATTTTTCACCTCACCCCCCCCCCCCCCCACTCTCCTAGTAACTCGCTGCTTCTAACTGGCTTCCTGGAACCGAGTGTTATACCATGTAGACTATATGTAACCAAATGGTGGGGAATTAGAATATATATTGAATTCAATGGGTTGCTGTCATCCCCCCACCTCCCTCACCTCCGTTCAACCTTTTTGAACATGTGACTTGTCTTTTCTTGATGGCAAACTTTTGCGTCAGTCTTGCCCCTCTCGTCGTGGGGGGCGCTATGGCATAGTGGATAAGACTGCCGACTCCCGATCGGAGGACCCGAGTTCGAATCCCGCCCAGTGCCTACGTCCTTAGACAAGATGCTTTTACTCACCATGTCTCTCTCGACCCAGGTGTATAAATGGGTACCTGGCAACGCTGGGGTAATAATAATGGCAGGGCCCTCTGGTAGAGCAGTGGTAACACTGAAGAGGCTACCCTGGGTAAATAAGACATTATTATTATTATTATTATTATTATTATTATCTCTTTGCGACCCCTTTTCGTCATGCTATCATTGTATTACACTCTGTGAAAGTTCAAGTATCTTTTGCTTTATTTCTAGCAATTTGGCACACTTGTGCGCGTCACACCCCCCCCCCCAATATAATAACGGTGTCGCAGGGGTGTCGCAGGCTAGCAGCACTATGGTGTAGGAGTGATGGGTAAAAAGGCGGGTGGCTCATTTTGTTCCATGCAATTCTGGAAGACGCGTATACATTCCCTAACAACATGATTTATGAAATCTGCTTATTGCCCCCTTTTTCTCCAGGTGTATTGATGGGCAACTATATAAAGATGTCGGAGTTTAAATTAGAGAATAGTGGGGGGGGGGGGAGAAAACTTATTTAATATCAATCATTATGAATACATGTGCATCCGAAGACTCTAAAAATCAATGGTATTCTACACACACTGTTTAATATCCTTTGAAACTACTTTATTTAAATTGATTTGAAATTAATTCATAAAGTGCAATACCCTTTCGAAGGTACCATAGTACAACGTATCGCTCTTCTAGGCAAATATTGGTGCGTATTTTTTTATATGAGTCTTATGGATTGGACTTTGGAAATTTGAGGAAGTCATTCTTTTAGCGTGCATATTTCATTTTATCGGCATATCTCAGGAGCGATTTTATGTTCATCGCTACGTAGTACATCGGTGATATGAAATATAATTCTTTCATCGGTACACGTTCACCTAATGGCAAACGCGAAAATTGAAGAGTACACAGTTCTGACGGGCCGAACAATTGATCTTTGCCAGTTTACACTATGAAAAAGGTGTTATGTGAGCGATTCTAAACACTGGCAATCGCCGACACACGATGGGACAGAGAGAGAGATAGAGAAAGAGAGAGAGAGATGGAGAGAGAGAGAGAGAGAAGGAAAGCAGAGAAAAAGGTACCTACGTGCTGTCGTTTCGTAGTGTACGTTGTGCTTAGACCTTCTGTTCGTTATTATTCTTTCATCATCTTCATAATTCAAGGTAATGCACTTAAAGCTGGAAAATGGATGCTTCGACCGTGAAAAGTTCGAATACCTTCTGGTTTGTTTTGTTTTGTTTTGTTGCTTTTTTTTTACTTCCATGTCGTTTTGAAAAAAAAAAAATAATGTACCTATCATAATGAAAATCGTACAAAATGGTGCTCCCGAGATGAAGTTAGGAGTGTGAATATTTCATTTGGTCATAAAATTCAACTCATGCGCTTGAATTTTACACCAGAGATTGCAAGGACTGCAAACGCTATGTACCGCTTAGATTTTAACGTCAATTTCAGTTTGATGCTATACTATCTCAACGGTCATTTCCATTGAGCAAAACGTAGAGAGAGTGTAAGGAATGAAATAAATCATATGATGATAGTCAAAGTGTAATCAGAGTCAAATCACAGTCAAAATGTACTTCATATTGTGGAAGTTTGAATTAGGTTTTGATATCAAAGTTTTTTTTTTTAATGTTTTGAACATCATAGTTAAAATAGGTTAGGTAAAAAGATTCAGTTATACATAATGTATCACCGTGCTGAAAACAAGATAGTTGGCGAAAGAGGTTAAGGAAGCGTTAATACCATGGGTTCATAGTCATTAGACGGGCATTAGCCTACATAGAACCAGTGTTGTCAGACACGTGCTTGTTCAAAAAGAAAAGAAAATGTATGTATTATGTGTGTGAGAGGGGGAAGTGGGAGAGGATCCTATGAGGGTATTTCATAACATAATAGGCTTACACCCTTTCAAGAGCATAAGGACATAAAATGCCCTGGCTATACTTCGAACACAATCGAAGAGTGCCTGTTACTTGCGGGAATAGCCAAATTATTGACATCACACGGCACAGTCATAACAACCAATACTGCAATATGGACATAGGGCCTACATAATTATACTCGGCGGCCCCGCTTTCTGAAGGGTGTCATTAATGGATTATACAGCATGATGACCATATTCGAAGGCTATAATCATGCTCTTCTTTCAGACATTCGGACTTTCAGACAAATTTTCACTGATCCGTCAATCACTGCTTCCCTCCAATATGTTCATTGTTGACTTTATGCTAAACAAAGTCAGACAAAACAACAAAGAACAACGGAAGTTTCATCAAGACCAACTAAGATGACATGGTTGAGAGAAACAATGCAGATTGTTGACTTCATGTTGATTACTTCTGTACTCATTACAATGTGTCATTACTATAAAGTTTTCTTTTTTTTTTCTTTTTTCAAATCACATTGTCTTGTTTACATTATTTCTCTGTCACAAAAGAAAGTGAGATGTTTGTTATGTTATTTGTCGAAAATGGAAATTGGTTTGACTTTGAATGTAAATACGATTTTGAATAGCAATCTACGACATGTTTCACAACGTAGTTATATCGGAAACAATCACAATGGGCAAATAAAATGAGGCAATGATCCCTTCGTCTTAAAGCTCATCCAGTTGTTTCTAAATGATTGAATAACCTAAAATATATTTTTGTTTGACGATCATCTAGCAACATGGCTACCATTCACCCCTTAATCATAACAACTCTCGAATGATATTATTTCATTAAATATGGGTTTGGTGATTTGGTAATATTCCCCCCATAAAAAAAAAAAGCAATAGAAAAGGAAATTGGTTATGATACGTGTGCAGGTCAGCGGGAGACATGCGACCAATATTACAATGTTGCTAAGGAATACTGAAACTCTGAAACTGACATTTTTTACCAAGATTTGGAATTTTTCGTTGGATCTTGATGGATTTCCCACCGTTCCGTTGATCTAAAATCACTATATATCAAGGCCAACTCTTACATGATGTGGTTTGTTTCATTGTTTCTTTGTTTTTTACATTTTTGGTCACAAAATTATACAAATGAAATGAACTTTCCAAACATACAGAGTTTAAAGAAATACAATAATGAGCATATGAATATCATTGAAAACAGAAAGTTCGTCTGTAATTATTATCTAAAAACGAAAGAATCATAATGCGTTCTCATTATCAAGTTATAGTCAATATGCCTTTGGAAAGGAATCTGGTCATACCGAGTAGATTATTTCCGGGAGACAGTCTGGACAAAGACTAAAGATGATGACGACAATGGCCCAGGGAGTCCACGTGATGAACATGGCGACGATGATCAAACCCAGCGTTCGAATCCCTGATGAATTACAAAGCATATACATGCTACGTTTAAGAAAGACCTATAAAGAATGTGGCAGGTGTCGTGAAGATAAGTATATTAGATGGAGTCCCTAAGAAATCCTTATGTTTTGATCGGAGGGCTCCACAGAGAAGAGGTAACAATCTATCGTTCCCGAAGGAGTGTGTCGAAGAAAGAAAAAAAAAAAGCAACAGTACCCGTCTATTCCCGTATGAAATTGACTGAACACAACCGCTGTCTTGAACAACGAAGAGTGATCATCTTGCTTTCTTTGCACGGTTACAGCTCGTTATTCCGAATGTTCGTTATTCCGAAGGCTCTTTAGTCCGAAGATTCGTTATTCCGAAGGATCATTTTTCTGAATTTCATTTTCGGATGAACGAATATTCGGAATAAGGAACCTTCGGAATAACGCCACAAATGTTCTGATTAACGAACCCTTTTTCATTTTCGGATTAATGAGTCTCTAGGTATAGGGAATTTGTGTGTTTCGGATTAACGTCCCTTCGGAATAACGAACCTTCAGAATAGCGAACCTTCGGAATAACGAACAGCACCCCTTTGTACGATGTTTGTTTTGTTTTTGTGAACGTGAATTTTGTGGCACTGCACGAAATTCGAATATAAACACTCTTCATCTTCGAAAATATTTTGAATCATATGCCTCATACCTTTTATTCGCGATTTGAATTCATTACACAAATGAAATGGAAAACAATAACTTAATTTAGTGAACCACAAACTAAATAACATTAAGAAGGCATATTCAAGAAATTCACACCATTACAACATAAAGTTGGAAAGATGAATTGTACGATGTTTGTTTTGTTCTTGTGAACGTGAATTTTGTGGCACTCAACGAAATTCGAATAAAGAATCATTAAAAAAAATCTTTTAAACACTCTTCATCTTCGAAAATATTTTGAATCATAATTATGCCTCATACCTTCCATTCGCGATTTGGATTCATTAAACAAATAAAATGGAAAAAAAATAACTTAATTCAGTGAATCACAAACTAAATAACATTAAGAAGGCATATTCAAGAAATTCACACCATTACAACATAAACTTGGAAAGATGAATTGGTGTTTTTTTTTACTCACCTTTTCTGTTCTGCGACCCAATGTGCCTCCTTTGGGCGAATTCTTTAGAAGGTCTGTCGTCTGCGTTTTTCATCCAGTCACACACGTTCTTAGTTTCGAGATGTTCCGCGCCTTTCCCCGTCTTGTTATCGAGAGATACAACGGAGACTTTCGAAAACTGGGGCCTCGCCTCGACCACGGCAACATTGCGATGGTTCCTTTTGCACGCTGTGACAAACCCATCAGGATCCCTGGTGTTATGTGTGTAATTGATTTGAAGAGTGTGATTTTGAGGAGAAATTGGTGGGTCCTCCGTGTATTTCCCCAGCGAGGGAGCGACAAGTGATTTTGGCCGCTCTTTGTTGACCAGCGATATTTTTGCTGTGGACGAAATCGAATGTCTACCATGGAGCGCATTGGTTGGTTGTTTCACGACCATGGATGTTCCCTCCGTGGATGAGATGCTATAGATGTTTTCCCTGGTTACGCCTGCAACCGAGTGGGAGCGCGCTCTTAGCTCTGCGTCTCGCACACTCTTCATCGCAGGGGGCAAGGTGTTGACCGACTTTTCTGATGTCCATCTCCTTTCAAGACTCGAGGTTTTATCGACATCGTCAATGCAATCATCTTGATATGCCGGATTTATAAAGGTGTACTCGATGACGGAACCACGAGAAACTAAATCATCATCTGCCGCCTGCCTCGACGACGAAATGAGGTACCCAGATTTTGACGCTTCAGAATGATAAATTTCTTCGCCGGAGCTATCCCTAGCCATTTCTGATGGGGCAGGATTTTCGAGGCTGTCGGGCTTGGGGGAATTTTGAGTGGGCATCGGGAAAGAGTCGGTACTTAAACGAGACGAGGACTGAATTTTGACGGCAGGTGTTCCATCACGACAATCCGATTCAAACATGATATTTCTCTTTCTGCTCAGCGAATGCCAAATAACCAGACAGATCTTGGCGTAGAGGAGGGTCGTAGCTGTGAATGGAATCCAGAAAAACAAGACGGGTGAGATTATGCTGAAGGCGAGGCTCTCCACGTAATCGGGTAAGCAGTCGTCTGCGCCGGAAGTGGTGTTCGAGCCCAGCTTTGTGTCGTTCTCGGTCGATCCATAGTAAATGGCATCCCACAACAACGTCGGAGGCAGCCAAATGAGAACAGGCACGAGGTAAGCGATTGACACAAGGAGCAAAGCCCGCGACCGGCGACGCCAATGGGATCTATGGTGGAACGGGTACACCAAGGCGACAAAGCGGTCGAGACTGATGATAGCAACGGAAACGACGCTGATGTGGCTAAATGCGTGGTCGCAGAAGGTGAAGACATCGCAAAAGACATCGCTGAACGGCCACCGCCCGGTAATGAACACCACGCCGAATAGAGGCATGTTGACGGCTCCGACAAGGAAATCGGCGAGCGCCAGACCAAGGATGAACTGGTTGTTGTAGGTTCGCAGCGAGCGCGTCGTTGCGAACGCGATGATGACAAGCGCGTTTCCGACCACGGTGACGGCCACGACGACGCTGACGAAGGCAGCGACAGCGGCTCGTTGACTGGCGGAAAACTTGTTCATGACTGTCGGATCAACGTGTATTCTCGCCATAATGGCTCCTCTCACACCAGTTTATTTAAGAAAATCAATTATGCCTGCGATGTTTGCGCACGCCACGATAATTAGGAATAGCAATGAAACGGTTTCCCTGGTCAAAAAGGAAAAACATAATATTTGAGTACTTTGCACTTACGAGCAAAATTTGGGGTCAATATAAAAAAAACTTATCTGGCTGGATGCGTCGCGTGCGTGATTGCCGTTTTCTGGTGAAAGTGTCCATGAGCTGCAAACGTTTCTCGTCACAGCAACAGTCGCCGGTTGATAAGCGTTAATGATTCATTCACTCTTTCCAACAATTATCTCAGAGACGTGACGTCCCCGTGCACGATACACAGTACACACCTGATTTCAACCGCGATCGAATTTGATGGAGTCACGAACGCTTTTCACCCTTGGAATTTATGATTGGTTTAGAAGAAAAAAAAAGAATATGTACAAAAAAAAAGTTTGTTTGCTGTCCTTGTCTTCTAGCGCAATGCGTGGTATTTGTTAAGTCCATCATCATCGGCGTTGGCGTTAATAAGTTACGAGGGCTCCTTCAGTCTGGAGAGGTGTGTATATATATAGTGATACTCATGCGCCTGTGATTTATCCTTATGATTGGCTTCATTTCAATGCCAACCCGAAATAAACTTCGCGGAGCGCCCACGGAAGAGAGAAAAAGGCGACGTCTGTCGATAAACTTTGCCTATAGGTATGGCGATGGTATATGAATGGAATGCATGGCATTTACTTCGGAATACAAGTGAAGATTACATACTCGATTCGATTCTATTTGTACTCATATTCCTCAAATGGATCTACATCTAGTAATCACAATGATTACGCCGCGTAATAGAAAATATCAGAGGAATATACGAGTATAGAATTCAGTCATCTTCAGATGTCACAGTCCTCCCCCAATGTGAAAGGAGAAAAGTATTAGTGAGCTGCGTCAAGATAACTTTACTTAGCATTTACACCTTGGCGATTCTTCTTTACTGCACTGGAGGGGAGATGAAACACCGAAAATGTGCGTTAATGCCATCACTTATGTCTTGTCCTGGGATAGAGCAGTGAAAGGGTTACTTAGTAGCCGATAAGTAGTACGTGCCGCTCGTGCAAATGGTATGACAATGCATAATGCCTCATCACGAAAGAATTGTGAGAAGCAAAAGCTTGCTAAAGGCAACGACTTTTTGCAAGAGAAGATATTTACTTCTCCGAACTTGCTGCGCATGCTCCAACCAAATTGCAATGGGGGACAAGAAAAATGATTCCTCCCTATCAAATGAATTTTCCTGACCTCATTTTTGGTAATCTCGTAGATCTCTTCAGAAAGATGTCCGTAAGTAAATGACAGATCAATTTCAGATGGCTCGAGAGTGGGATTCAGCAAATAAAGTCCGATTATCTGATGCACTTTGCAGACATGTGGGAATGGATATCAATTTGACGAGTTAAACGACACGGAAATCACAAGACGCAGTACAACCTTGACAAGATTCAATTCAGTATGGGCAAAGGGAACCATGTTTCCAGAGCTCTCTGCTCTTATTTCTGATTTCTGAATTTGGAATCGTGGGTTTGTAATTCTCTCTCGAAGATCTGATCCAATGCTCTCAACTGGACTCATATGTATAAGTGTATTAACCGAGTGGTGTTAATTGATCTGTATCTCTCTCCCATAACCCGTCCTTGTATAATATCGTGTGCATAACATTAATGGTCCTTGTATATGCAGCGTCTGCATGCTCTGTTCATTATTTTGTCTTTATGATTGGCCTGACATCGGAAGTAATTTCAATTCCGGTAAGAATGGGGCAACTTATATTGAGTCACGACTCGTGAGTGGTATCACAGGGTGACAATCATTACGGTAAAGTATTGAATGCACTCTACAATCATAACATTCACTTGCGATGGCAATCAAATAACAATATCATTGCTGCCGTCAACCCTTAATTGACATGTGAGTGACGGCACGAAAAAAAGGAGGATAAAGAGATAGAGAAAAAACGATATTTTAGATATAAAATGTATGTTGTAATGGAACAGGAGACAGAAAACAACGAAAAGAAAAAGGACTGACGGACGGGGAAGCACGTTGAAAATATTTGCGTTGTCTCAGTCACCGTTACCGACACTCGGTACACGACGCATCACCTCATCCTACCGTCTGTTCAGGTAATATGCCGCCAAGTTACATTATGACTTCATGTAGGCCTAAGACTTTACGTCGCAAAGTCAGAGTTAGCAATCTTTTCTTTAAAAAATAGACATGACGAGAATAGTTTCTGTAGCTTGTTCTGAAGGGCTCACTAAAATGTAGTTCACAATCTAACTTAATTCAAATGGAGCAGAAAGCAGTAAAGATAAGTTGTGATTTCTATCTCTGAAATGTTAACGGTTTCTGCTGTGAAAGTTTTTTTTTCTTTTAAATCAAACTGACTTTTTATCGTTTTCTATTTCCATTCATCTTACTTATTCAAGTGAAAGAGTGCCCCATATAAAGATTTGTATAGCAGAAAAACTTCTCTGGCGAGAACGAGAAGAAGAAGGCTAATGATAAAACGTTTTCAGTCGTTCTCTGGTCTGTGATCGAGGCTAAATGGTTCGCGAGAACAAAGTTCAATAGAGAAGAAACTGCTTCAAAAGAGCTTTTGGGCATAATGAGATATAAAACTCGGTTATTATGCATCAAGTCAATATTTTCACTTTCTGTCTATCGATTATCTGTCAGCCTCTTTGAGAGGCTAGGTTCTTGCATTCTAGCATGCACTTGTTTTGAAGAAAGGTCGATGTAATCAATCAAAAAAAAAAAGAAAGAAGGAAGACACACAAACGGGCTGGCTTTGTAGATTTTTGTACATGCTTCGTCTGAAACGGGTTTGATAATTTGATTCAGAGCAGAAGATATTTATGTGTGTGTGTGTATGTGTGTGTTTGTGTGTGTGTTTGTGTGTGAGAGACAGAGACAGAGGCAGACAGACAGACAGACAGACATTGTAGAGGCAGAGAGAGATGGAGGGAGAGAGAATCTGAATAGTATTGGTATTAATCTCTCTAGAAATGGGAAATGAACAAGACAAAGTGTCGTTGTGTAAGCAGGTCGAAACGCGATTAAGTGAGCATAGCGTATTAAAGGAATGGCGACAATGATAATTTTCATAATTACTCGGATATTATTTTTTTTTTGGTTAAATCACGACTTAAATCAGAACATATTACGGAGTAGTATTGCAAATGAACATTCTTTTGTGCAGAGTCTCCAACGTAATACACATCGAAATAGGTAGTGAGACATTATTAATAGATATGTCACTCTATGAATTATGAGTCATTGACATATCATTTTTACTGCATTCTTGATCGTGTGTACGTATACATGTATATATATATATATATATATATATATATATATATATATATATATATATATATATATATATATTGAAAACTTTGAGCAAAGAAAATGAGTTTTCATCGGGATTCGAACCCGAGACCTCCGGGTTACTAGACCGAACTAGGGCTTTTAATAGCTCAGTCGGTAGAGCACCGGTCTAGTAATCCGGATGTCTCGGGTTCGAATCCCGATGAAAACCCATTTTCTTTGCTCAAAGTTTTCACTATTTATCATCTGTTTCTGGTCAGTTTTCCCTTTCTTTGTTTCAATATATATTACAAAAAAAAAGTAAAAAGCTGCATCGCTTTATATCAGGTTAATGTGTGTGTGCGTTGTGTGTGGCACACATACACACACAAAAGCTTCTAACCACACGAGCAAAGAGAATTAAGGGTTTGGGACGAGTACCGAATTCGGGCTTCCAATAGCTCAGTTGATAGAGCACTGGTCTAGTAATCCGGAGGTCTCGGGTTCGAATCCCGATGAAAACCCATTTCTTTGCTCAAAGTTTTCACTATTTATCATTTGTTTCTGGTCAGTTTTCCCTTTTTTTGTTTCAATACATATATATACATGTGTTTTATTACAATATGTGACTGGTTAATTGGTACCAAGTAACATTCATTAATTTTGTCATAGTTCACGGTCGTGAACTGTACTCTGATTCTTTCACTGAGAATCCTGTGTTAAAGACATCGGAATGAGCCATTTTTTTTGCGTATGCTATCGTTTTGCAATCGATAATTTTCTTTTCACGAGCAAATGATAGAATCGTCAAATGGTTAAGGAAGAGGAGCCAATGTGGTTTATCGATGCCGATAAAGACGGACACGGCACTATCGATTTGATTAGCCGATATTTCAAATGTGGTTGTTTATCTAGCCTAGCCAAATCAAAGTTATAAATTCGCTTCATTTACTACAACAAGTGGTACATGTACTTTTATGCACTATTCTAGACAATGAATGCACACTCCAAATATACTTAACGTCCCTGGTGCAATTCTATTTTCCCTCGGCCATCGGCCTCGGTGAAATGAAAATGCACTTGGGCTAATTATGCATTTGTCGTGCACATAATCGAATGTAGCGCATTCAACTGTTCAAGGTCATATACTATTTATGAAATATAGCCTGTATAATTAAAACACCTACTCAATACTCCGTTGTGCCCTTCACGTAGATACAGGGATCTAATTGCATAGGTACAAGGGCATTAGCAACCCCCACACGTAAATCTTAGACTTTTAAATGGATCTTACAGGTTGTTGGGTTGGGGATTATTTTGTTTATTATTTATCAATTTATATTAGGGAGTCCAAGTCTCCCCCCCCCCACCAGTCTCCAAGCACTGTAAGTCCCATATTATCATATCTTCTTAAATGATTACAATGGAATGGCTATCGCGGAGAAGAATACACTAAATAATCTTCTGTTCATGAATATTGTTACAACAAAACTGTCATTACTGATAGCTACTGCTACATAATTGTTATCATTAATGCTATCTTAAATCTACTATCAATATTGTTAATACTGCTTTATAACGATAGTGATAATGGATCTATTTCATCTAGATTGATAAAACAAAAGAAGATATAACTTGATACCATTTCTTTGCCTCTCCAATATATCCGATACCTCTAAACTCTGACCTTTAAATATGATGTTTGGAATTTTTACCCGATAACCTTAAACAATGTAGATCTATTCATTTATTTAAAAGACAGCTTAAAGATATGATGTTAACTATTATGTGTCCGAATATTAGAACATGTTGCTATTTATCTGTTGTTTTGTTTTGCTTCGTTTTTTCACCAGATTTTTATTCAGTTACTGGTTTGAAAGCGAGACATTACCATCTGACAAGAACACAGTGATTGAAGTCATTGCCTTCATGCTCATTGTATGCGCTCTCGATATAAGAGAAGTTAACCCTTAGCTTCATTTGTGTAGTTACTCTTGTTGTCAAAGGGATCAGTGGTTGATCCAGAGGGGGCGCACCGGCCGCAAGCCCCCTCTTTATATTTTGTTAAAACAAAAGAAATGAAAAGAAAGAAAGGGGGAGGAGGGGGGGGGGGTGGCCGCTGGCGTCCCCTTTCATTTTGTATATCTAAAGGCGCCTCCCCTAACGGAATTTATGGATCCGTCCCTGGGGATGGTATAGTATTGGTTGAGGTGAGAATTCAGCTTTTAACTTTATGCAAGATACTTAGAAACCACTGTATGAAATGGTAAAAAGCGTACAATTCTAAGAGGAATTAAATGTTTATTTGATGAAATTGGTTTTGAAATGGCAGACATCCAAACAGAAAGTAAAACACAGCGATCCTAAAAAAAGGTGGGTCCCACCTTTTATCAGGATCACTTTGTTTTGGATATTTCAGCCAGTTCAAAACAGATTTTCATCAAATAAACTTTGAATTCCTCTTAGAATTATATGCTATTGCATATTTCATAAGGTGTTTAACATTATCTTAAAAAAAAAATCATCGAAAAACGTTGGAAACCTCAAGACCCATCTCAACCCAAAATGTACCATCCCTTTAAAGTACATGTAATTGCGTAATCATTTCAGTGCGTTTACTTGATTATTTTCTCCCTCGAATTTGTGCAATATAGGTTGATGGCCCTGTATGAAATCAAATGCATTCATCAATTTCTGGTCATGCATGCCCAAATAAAGTGACATCTATGGGAACGCCTGTTGGAGATTCACAAGGAGATATAGCACCCGTCACTTTACCTTTCTCGTATAAGGTGATTATGACCTAAATCACTGCTAAATGTGTACATACTTAGTAATATGAAATCTTTAATCCCCTCTCTTTGTGCAGTGTAAGATTTGTAAGATTTGTATGATTTTATTGACTCTATCGACCCCCTCTCGAGGTATGAGAGTACAAATATATTTACAACATATGAATACAAAAATATACGTGATAATGTACATGTACATGTGAAAATAACAGATATAAATAAATATGTTTACAAAACAAGGCGTAAAGGACGTTTACTGTAAGTCACTGGGCGAGTCAACTATCGAGGCAACAATGCACAGACAGACGCAGTATGGGTGCACGAGGTCGAAAAAATAATACAAATAAACGGAGAATATACCCCAATACAATGTATGGATTCGATGAATGCCCAAATATATTAAGTTGAACACATCACTGAAGTTTGAGGAAATACTATACAATCCACTAATACGATCTAAATCTGTCAAGTTTTGGTTCGTGTTTGTCCGATTTTCCTCAAACTCCAATATGTTGAGCCGGTATTTCTGTCTTCACTGAATCTATGCACAAATTTGGGTAAATTCCCCCCCCCTCCCTTTTCTCCTATACCAGTATCTATCCATATGACGAAGAAATGTTGACCCAATGCTCGGGTGCCCGAACTCTACCCGTTGCCTGTATATTACCCATGAGATGGCAGGAAGAGCCATTACTTTCAGCCCTATTATGAGTCCATCAATGCTAGTATTTCAAAATTCACGGCTTCTCAATTATTTTCATTTATATAAGCTGTGCGTCTTTTCATTTATATATGATCTTATAAATGGTTATCTGCCTCATTCACCTTCTAGATATTCAAATTCATGAAATTCTTCCGTCGAGAGGTAACCCGTTTTTATTCAATTGATTGGCAAATTGCCCTACATCGACGTAAATAAGCACTGAATTGATCAGTGTTTTAATAGTAGCCATGATAAAAAATCATGGGCGTCGAGTACGCACGCCCATGATTTTTTATCATGGCTACTACTAAATATTGTTCATTATTTTGTATCCCATAGATATAATGCCGGAAGTATTACAAGAACTATAATCAAGACTAATGACGGAAAGTTTTCTACGTCATCTGCCTGTGTATCTTTATGGAATGATCTGCCGTTACCCATACAGGATTGCAGTTCAACATACCCATTCCGTAGATCTTTTAAATCCCATTTGTTTGCTGTGTAACACTCAAGTATTTTTATGTGTGCTTTCGCCAATTTCACGGTTGAAGTATTATAGAGTAATATATATTTCTTTGGTTAGTGCAGTTACATTATTTTAGACCAATGCACATATTAATTAACACTTAGAGTAGAAGACGTATAACCATGTCAAGTTTTTAAGTCCATTGTTCATGTTTCATGTACATTGTATTTTCAAACCAGAGCTATTTATTGTACTGTACTTATTACCTTTTTAGAACCTTTGTATCAGACAGGTTGTCAGATTTGATGAGCATTCATGTTATTTTCTGCAGTAACTTTTATCTTCCATTCATTCATGTGTCTTTTGTTATAAATTATGCCATGTAGACATGAGAATAAAGTCAAAAGATAATAATAAGCTTCAGCTTCAACTTCAACTTCTCTACTTTTCACTATTCAGGTATCCCCGTCTTTGTGCCCATTACATTATTTCGTTTCTGTCTTGTTATATTCCCTGTGTGTTGTCCCCCTCAGCCAAGTAATATTGAAAATACGCCAAGTTAAAGTTGTTTATTTGTGTATGTGTGCATGTGTGTGTGTGTTTGTGTGTGTGTGTGTGTGTGTGTTGTTGTTCTTCTTCTTCTTCTTCTTTCAGTTAGACATAAGGGAGAACTTAAAGATATTAGTTGTACCGATATATGACTCAAAGACCGTTTTAATTATCCCAGTCAAAGAAACTGCTTGTCGATGACGGTCTCATTCACCTGTATCTTATAATACAATGAAGTGTATTTGCGTATATACACGTACATGCATACGTACATCTATTTCTATAAGTACTCTTATTTATATTTTGACGTAAATATTGCTGATTTTGTCATGATTCAATTTGTGGTAGTGCAGAAATAAAACAAACTGCAACTGAAACTACCTTGAATATCAGGGAACCCGATACGAATTATTCACGCGTCGGTAACCGCTTTGTGTAATTATTTTCCTTTTGTCTATTAGATGGCATTTGTAATGATGGTAGTTGTCATTATCATTATTTTTGTCATAAATGTAAGTTTACTTGAATTAATATTACACTAATATTGCCTTTTTAGAGGTGTAACATAATACTCCGCAGGAGTTACGTTTTCCCTAAGATATTACACTCTCCAGAAGTGCGCAGCGAGGGGAAAATTGATTTGTCCTTTTCAAATTGTTGAACAGCTGAATCGATAAATTATCACTTTGTATAATGCATTTCCTTCTATTGATGGAAAAAAAAAAGGTTTAATAATTGAATTGACTGAAAAAAAGATAACTCCCAGGTTACTGTCAAGTGTCATATGACGATAGACAAAGCAATATTTGTTATAATATATTATGGCCTACATGAATACACGTTGCATTCTAGCTCCGTCTTCAGCAAGTCAAATTTTTGGGAATCATATTACCTGATGTGGCATCACTATAGTCAATATAACAATTTCAATCCTCACTGCACTAGTCACGTGAGTGTATTATGACCCATCACTGACGAGCATTTACGTAGACCATTAAATACTAGGTGTTACAAAAAACATTTCCCACTTTTGATCCTTGATAATTCAAAAACTATATGTCAGATAACACTAACATTGATATGAGCACAGGGGGTATTGGTGTGTATAGGAGTGTGTAGTTGACATCCAGACAACGGTCTTGGACAATGGCCAGGATTGGAATGGTCTATTACATATTCATGAGGAATTCCAGCTAGTCTTTATTCATTCTGAAATGTAGTGTATGCAAGCACATGGAAACATGGGCATTCTTTTATCATGTGCATGCATTTCACCCATTGCCTTATTCTGTTCAAATGTATGCAAATTGGTTGCTTTTCTGCTTTTGTGTTTACGTCCCAAGCCCTTGAAAAAGACCGGTAACTCGGTCGAAAGCTCGAGAGAATAAAAGGCTATTAGTGAACATACTGCAACGTCTGCGAGCAGTCATTCCTCTGTCACACCTATACATAAAGATAATGCAGCACCCACAACGTACGAGGCCAAGCCCACTTCACCTTAAATATAATATTATATACATGTATATATACACATGTGTGTGTGTGTGTGTGTGTGTTTGTGTGTGTATGTATTTTTGTATATTCTTACATAGGTTTAAAGGGGACCCAACCCCAAAGAGCAATGTGGATTGAGTGAAAGCAGCAACATTAGTAGAACACATGCATCAGTGATAGTTGGAGGAAAATCGGACAATTGATGCAAAAGTTATGAATTTTTAAAGTTTTGGTGTTGGAACTGCTGGATGAGGAGACTACTACAGGTTTGATATGATGTACGAGTGGACAACAATATAAAGAAAATATAAAGGGGATTCCACAAAAATTCATTTTTCATGAAAATTACATATTCCATCAACTTGATACTGACATATGTTAAGGGTAGCAAATATTCCCCTTGCTTTCTGAAAGCGGTTAGTCAAGTGCTCTTTCATTATGCTAGAAAAGTGAATTTTTTTGGAATCCCCTTTTATGCTATATTCATGTAATAATGATGTCTTATACCAAAGGCAGAAATCACACGTTGTATTGTGAAGATACTTTAACTGCAGTCATGTCACGCTAGCACCATGCATACACACACACACACACACACACACGACATTAAAATTTCTACCTCCGAGACCAGTCCCTAATGCTTCTCCCATCCCCAGCACCCCCCCCCCAAAGAAAAAATTACAGGCACTAACTCTCACAAATAAGTCCTTGCATTGAACAACAAAACCGAAACTGAAATTTCATTTGACGGTTTGAGCATCCAGTACAACCGAATGACTGGCTATCAACTCATAACAGCATTCATCATTGTATTTCCTGGTTGAGAGTTGCTGGAAAAAAAAAAAACGCTTTGAAATAAAGATGTTCTTATCAAACCTTTGGTGCACATATTATACTGTATTTGAGGAATGTCCAGTATGTGTGACTGAACAAAATATCGTTAATAGCTCCCTGCAATCATTAAGGAATTCCTTCTTTCTTTCTTTCTTTTTTTTTTGAATAGCTAGAGCTGTAAATACCTATGTATGAGTTTAAATGTATGCTGGCAAGTGTAGCACCTATAATACTTGATTTCAAAAAGTCATTTCAACTACAGTATTGTCAAGTTGACACGAATGCCTTTGCAACAACAAAGACCACAGAAGCATGTCTAGAGACCGGATGTCCTCAATCCCAAAGCTAAAAGAGTATGACATTCCACAGACTTACAAGAGTTTCAATTAATTTTCAATACCTAATTATTTCACAGAAACAACAAAACATAATGGATCACAGAAACACAGAACAGATAGCTCAACATCTTAATTTATTTCCTTTTTCTATATACAAGTTTACATAAACAATCTGTACACATGAGCTTCAGAATGTTAGGTTTTTTTCATCAGTCGTACATCTAGCTTCAAACAAAACTAATGTGCGCCATGTACTGTCTAAAATACAGAGATTTTGTACACAACGTGAATAATATGCTAGTAAAATACACTCCTGCATTTTTTTTTAAAGTTATCATTTTTTTTTCAAATTTTTTATTTTTGCCTTCTCCAAGCAAAATGTGGTGGATGGATAGTCTACACGCTTATAGTACAAGAACTCATCGCATTACATCAAAAGTGAAGATTGGTGTACAAAACGAGATGTAAGAGACGAAAGTTGCTGAAGGGAATAGTCACATCAACACATAATGAATATCAAAGCCAAAATATGTATCATAAAGTTTTTTTTTTTTTTTAGATACAGAATACACCATTGCTTTGCACTGGTTTCAAAATATTTCCAAAGAGAACATATTCACCTCTTATCACTTTTGTAAATAAATTCAGAGACACAACAGAACACAAGGTTCTTTTGATAATCGATACATACAAGTTCTTTCTTGATTGTATATAGTCTATGTTCCTTTTTATACAAAATGTACACTGTCAAAATTTATATTGATAAACCTTCACTGCCCAATTGTCAAAAATAGTTTTTACTCTGTTTTGTGTTACCACATTAGATAATCAAACACAGAATTCATAAATATAAACCTACATATATATTTCAAACACATTCCCTTCATTTTTAGGTTCTTCAATTCAATCAACTCCTATATACATTAATGCCTCACCTAATTTAAAAATAAGAAAAATCACAAGACAAAAAATTTGTAGCTATACATACACCCAATCTGCAAATTCAAATTTGTACAAGTCAGTATATATATTATCCATTGTCTGTGCCACACAACATCCAAAAACAAAACAATAGAGAAAACGAAAAATACAAACATGGCTGGTAACTTTTGTAAAACAACGATTTGTTCAGAACAGGCAACATAAGTTTAAGACAACCCAACTATACAGGTCATCAAATAAAAAAACACACACACACACACACACACACACACTCTAAACTAATATGAAACAATGCACACAAACCATGTAGTATAATGTCAGTGAGTGGCTTTGTACACAAACTTACACTCTGTCTCACAGCCTGGCTAGAAAAAGTATATATTGTTCTCTTCATATGACTGTCTATGTATTTACACAGTTGGTTTAGCCGGATTACATATAGAGTTGTATTTAGGAAATGACCGTACAAGATTTCAGGGAG
>NW_027272765.1:0-65714 GCF_040938485.1 Diadema antillarum
AGCAATGCTGTACCAGTTTACGGACCAATTAACCTGTTGAGGACTGACTAATTTCGTTGTAACACACATTTTCCATAGACACCTGCCCGAGTTTCCTCGGGACAAATCTTCAGTGGGTTAAGCAATCCATCTACATGATATCTCCATCTGTCAGTGCGTTTATGCATTTATATCCTAAAAGAAACATTTCCTTTCATATTTATTTGTTCATTTTCCACACTTTTTTTTTTTCAGCCATCAGAAAACAAAAAACAAAACAACAACAATATAAAGCTATTCAGTGGCATTCCCATCACTATTTACTGGGATTGTCATCACAATGACAAAATACAGGATAAAGTCATGAAAACTATAGCAAAAAAAGCTCAAACATTTCCACTCCAAAGATAAAAACAAAAGAAAGACAAATAAAAAAGAAGACATAGTTCAACCATATTTTGAGCTCACTCAAGTCACAGAAGAAGCTTTGTATAGGTTTCATTTCCATCTGTGCATCTGTCTCATTTTTTTTTTTTTTTTTTTGGGGGGGGGGGGGGGGGGGGGGGTTTAGAAAACTTTTTATTACAAGTCCTCCAGGGTATCTTTCTGTTTTATCTGCATTATCTCAGCATTATCTCAGTATTCCCAAAAAGTGAGAAATGGGATGACGCAGTCCTGATTGAGTCTGCTCTCCATTTCGGAAACTTCTTTCTCATCTTTTTATAAAAAATTCTTCTCCCGCAGCTGTCCGACACCATGTTGGCCCCTTTTACCACTCTCTCAAGTGAGAGTGTCATGTCAGTCAATCAATGAAAAATGCTGTCAGTCTCATGACGACAAGATCCATCCCACACCCCATGCCTCCTTCACCTCCCACACATTTCACTTTCTTACCCATCCCCCCCCCCCTTCCAATACCCATTCCTCTCCCACCCTCCACTGCATCAATGACCCAAGCTGAGCAGGAACTCCCGATTTCTCACCTTTGCTGTTTTGATGTTGTCCTGAATGTAGGCCTTGGTTTCACTGAAGTACCTCTTGTCCTTTCGTGTAAGTGTGGGCTTTAACCTGTCACATGATATGAAATAGAAAGGAAATGTAGTTTTGGGCTTTAATCCATTCAAGAGTCCTGGGAAATTTGTGCAGCAGAAATTCTAATCTTTTAATCATCATCAAACTGGTCCCTCAAAAAAACCACAAAAATCCAGTTTCTGCAAATTCATGGGTTTAGTTTTACTAAGGAGACGACAAATCTCTGGCACAAACATGAACTCGCATTAGGGCAAATGATCCAAGAGAATTGTTGAATGCCGGAGCACCTTCTTACTAGGAAAAACAAGGACCAGGAAGGAAGTCGGTATCTGAAACATGACGGGCAAAATTATTTGGCACCTATTTGAGAAAGGCTGATTTCCTGATCAGAATATTGAGAGAAAAAAAAAACAACAAAACCCCAAACCCTCAAAGGTACTGATCAAAATGAAGTGCAGCAACAGAAACGATACAAAAACCATGAAAAAAACCCTGAGATATTCGAAACCACAAAATATGTCCTAGGACTTTTGATGCTTTATCACTGACTGAAGAAATGAGATTTGCCTTCCTCATGCCCTCGCCCCACCAACACCTGTTCAGATGATACCCGTAACTGAAAGACTCTGCCACAGTATTCTCATTGAAACCTAGTGATGCTATTTTTAGGGTAGGCTGTGCCATTTATGGTCAGATGGCAAGTGGCCGGCCCATATACCAAAGGAAGAACAAAATATCAGGTTTTGCATAGTATGCGCGTGGATGCAAAGAGTGCGGTATAAATGATTTCTGTTGTCAGGAGTCGTTTTCTTTTGCAGTTTCAAGTGGCGGGTGAAAGAGGAAACGAGATTGAAAAATGAACAAGCGACTGGGTTCCAGCAAGTCAGGTGATAAGTAACTCTGGAAGACCATTGCACGGCCTCTCAACCCCTCTCCCCTACTCCTCTCTGCATCCCCTCCCCCTCCCCCTCCCCCTACCCCTCCCCCTCCCCCTACCCCTCACCCACCCCTTACCCACTGATGTCTGAGCTGGACTTACTGATGTATCAGTTTCTGATGGTGAATGGGAGCCTATTTATGTATGTCCTACTCTTAGCTGAAGGGCTATTATGGTCTCAAGGTCCCCCCTATTTATTTTTCAGGGGGGGGGGTGACTTACGTCCTATGTATCTGCCGTAGCTGATATACATAGGTAATCACCTCAAGCAGACAACTAACTGTCTGGTACATTGTACAGGTAGACATTAAAACCGATATGCAAGGCCATGTATTGTCTGGCTGTGTGAGTTTGCACATGAAGACAACATGAGTGGAAATGATTTATAATAGCTCATGAATCCCTAACAGTACTGTACCCCTCGTGAGATATTCTTGGGGGGGGGGGGGGAACAGTTCATGGTTTGTTCTATTTTTCTCTTGCAAACAAAATAAAGGCAACAAGGTACTTTAGTTCTTTGGTCATTGATGCTTTCTAGAGTTTGCTAAATTTAGAGTTACTATAGCTTCCTCTTTTTGTTCAAACTGTGAAGATTATAAATAATATCAAAGAAGAGAAAATCTACAGTTAATATCATCATCCTAAGAATGTATCTCACATCAATCTCAAATCCCGTAAGTAGTAAGCAAAAAAAAAAAATTCCTAGGAAAAAGAGTAAAAAAGGTGGTCTGACACAGAGGTTATGGCCTTGTACAGACTACAAACTGCTCTAAAAGAATTTACTAGTGTAATTTCATACCCATGTGGCAGCTGCATATGTGAGTTTAAAATAATGTAGGCCTATTGACTGATGATCACATGTTGTGTTCACATGTCATGATCTATCTACACTGCCAGGTTCTACGTACCTTGTATGCAGATGGTCACTAAGGTGCAGTTTTATGCTACCTTTTCAAGTTTTCTGACCAATGTGTACATCATTTTAAAAAATGTTCTTCATCGCATGGAATATGCACCATTGTTTGAATCAGTCCCGGGTGATAGCAAGCAAAGCTGGCGTTTTAGCCTCAAAGAAAAAGACACAGCAACCTATAATGTATGCTGCCTTCAAGTAATGCTTTGTTATGGAACAATATGTTTTTTTTTTAAAAGTCCATTTAATCCCATTTGAGAGAAACAAATGGAACTGAAGGTGGTTACTACATATGGAAGCCAATTTGCACGGCACAAGGCGCCGTGACCTTGCACGATTTGCTGCCGGGAGTTTACCCACGCCACCGGCTCCCGACCGGTACGAGGAAGTAATTACGGCCGTAATTTGGCCGCCATCTGCGAGGATTTCGACTGCTTTGTGGCAGCTGGCCTTGTGTATGTTTGAACAGTGCTTCATGGTTGCCAGGCTAATCAGGGAAAACTTCATCTAGAAATGTAAAACACACACACAGACTCACAAAGGCAGTCAGCATGAGACTAAGAAACTAGTAACATTTCATGCATCTCTACCGGTCTTTTGTCAATGTGCAACAATTCTGAAAACAGTGGACTGACTTCCTGATGTGTTCATGGACAAAACTCCTAATCCCCATCATTAAAAGAAAAAAAAAACAACCCAAAGGACAAAATCAACAACAAATAAATCAGTTTGTGGGACTAAGTAGCCATCACAGCCATGCACACACCCACACACAGACACAGACACAGACACACACACACACACAATCCTCCCCCTTGCCCATTCACTCACCTTCTGGACAGCTGAGCTAGGACTAGCAGCAGTATGCAGATCACGGCGAAGAAGATCATGGCGTGGAAATGGTACTCCCGGGGAATGGTCTGCCAGATCCCTCCTATAGGAGCCTGGTGGGGGAAACAATTCCCCAGTGGGAAAAGGGGGTGGGGAGGGGAGGGGAGGGGAGGGGAAACACAGCACACACATTAACAGTAATCATCCAATGTCTCGCAACTAAAAGTCATTACATTGGCAAAAAGACTGTAGTGTCCAACAAATAAATTCAGGAACGATCCTTCTTCTTCTTGCAATGCACGAAATTTCAATGAAGTCCTTGAGCGTCGAGAAGAAGTCGTGTGACATGAGAATACATGTAAGAGCCAAGAGCAAAGAAACTCCACAGAATGGAACACATGACAACTTGGTTATGTACACATAAAAGACTAAATTCACACAGACGCAAACCAGAAAAGATGGGATGTGAGCAGTTTTGTTTCAAACCATCAGATCAAGAGTATGAATGAAAGAAGGAAAAACTACCTGAATGTGCTTTTTTTAACGCATTGAGGGTGGACTGATTTTGCTACAACATGCATTTCCCATAGACACCAGCCCAAGTATACTCACGACTCGTCCTCAACAGGTTGAAGTGGTTCTGGTTTCATAAAACTTTTTGGTTTTTTAAGCTACTGAAATCCCATCTGGTTGGCTGGGAGCAAATTTGTCTGTCAGTTGTCACTGATAACAAGTTTTATGAAACGGGCCCCTGTTTGTTTTTTTTTTTCCCCCTTCTTTTCCTTCTTTCATTCTTCTGTGTAACTCCCTATCCTGGAATACTTTTGTTAAAGCACCAACAGCAAACAGAATTCCCCTTTTCTTCTTGTTCTGCATCATTGTGGCATAAAATTGGCAGTTGTAAGTTCAAGCTACAGCACAGACTACAACACACAGGCCCTTTAGAATTTAATGCGAGCAAGAGCTGAGCATGCAGACTAATGGTGTATAACATTTCAATCGATCCGAGTAACAACTTTGAGATGACACTGCATTGATGCTGGTTAATGATTACTCTTACTCCTGTTATTGTTTACCGTACGCTGCTTTTCTCTCTTTCATTTTTGTTCTTACCAAGTAAGACTTTAGCATGACGGCGCCCTCTTCGCCCAGCATCCTGCCAGTGAACTCGTCGGAGAGCGTGCTGGCCAGGAAGTTGATGGTGAGGAGGAGTGGGATGAGGAGACCCAGAGCGTAGAAGAAGATGGACTTGCCCTTGGCTCGCAGGTTGTAGGAGTTGGATTGCCTGGAAGCAGATGGACAGACGGAAGAGAGTGGGGTAGAACATTTGAGAATCGTACGTCTTTAACAAGCCACGCACTCTACCAGCAAGCCCATATGCCCTCAAGCGACTAAATTCTATACAGTACTGTACTATAAAATCATAAATAAAACCAAACAAGTTTCGTGTGCATCTAAATTTCGTGACTTTCGAAAGAGCAAAAATTTGCCAAATCAAAATGCATGTGAAATTTCTTGTCTACCCTATATGCATTAAATGTCAGCACTTGGCAATGTGCGAAAATTTCATGCCGTGAAAAGGGATGCCATGTCCAATTTGTGAAAATGTCTTGCTTTAAAGGCAGATATTTAGAGAGACAAGTTTTTGTGAATTGGGACTTCCTGACAATTTCACAAGTTGTTAAATTTGCGATCGCAGAGTGCAATTATTGAACAAAGAAATGCCCACTTTGCATGTCACATTCATGTCGAGATCCAAGTTGATATACAGTCTGTATCTGCGTATTGTAAAATTTACAAACAGCACCCGACTCGCGACATTCGGGAATCTAAAAACAAAGAGGAAGGAAATAATGAGGCCCAAAATATTCAGAGAGCACTGAATACCTACTATTAACGCACTAAAAATGCCTGTGAAATCAAGGTCTCTTTTATAGCGATAATGATACTGTCTCATTAACCCTGTTTTTTAGCCTCATATTTTCTTTACTCTGGCTGCTGCAGGTACCTGCATTATAGTCTAATCGACGCTGTCTTTATGACGGTCTGGTCTGTGCTCTTCTCTCTCTTTCATTTCTCCCTGTTGTGTGCAAATGTGTGCATGCAAGCTTGTCCAAAGGGCTTTATACACTTGCAAATTTTTGCTTAGTCCCGTACCATTGGTGGGGCTGGGGGGGCCTTAGCCCCACCGTTGGTACCGGACTTTCCTTAGCCCACTTTCTGTTTACACTCGTTTTTGCCAAAGTGGGCTAGCCCCACCGATAGTCCCGTACTATCTTGGCCCTGCAAAATAGCAGGGTTAGCACCGCAATTGCGGTGCCAAGCAAGCGAGTGTGAACAGAACGAAAAAATAATCCGGGACTAAGCGACGGAGACGAAGTCCAACCTACACTGACCAATCAGAAACGAGGTAATCAAGTGCTGCCGGTGGGTGCGTGTACATGTACAGTGCACAGCATAATCATGAATATGCATTTGGTTTGGAAAGTAGCGGACTAAGAAATACGAGTGTAAAAAGGTCAATTTTCTCCTTAGCCCCGGACAAGAGCTTAGTACGGGACTTATTGGCGAGTGTAAAAAGCTGAAAAAATTGGTACGGGACTAATGATAGTCCTGGGTCAGAGAAAGTACGGGGTTAAGAAACACACATGTAAAAAGGGCTATAGTGTACTTGCCTGTGTGTAGTGTGCATGTGTGTGCGTGTTTATGTGTTGACTAGTATCTCACATTTAAAAAAAAATATAAATATGGCATATTCTAGACTGAATCAAAAGCATTCTGTAACTTTAATTTTCAGGGAAATTTTATCCAGAATACACAGTATTTGCACAATTCAATACTATATTTGTTCAGTAGATTCATGTTACACCTATGTAATTTGTCGAAAACTTGATGTGAAATTGGATTGGATAAATACAATGTAGATGTAAAGATGAGTCAGAGCCCTAGATCTGCTCCTATTAAGAAGACTTAGCGCCGTATTTCAGGAAAAGATTTTGGTGTCTATGCAAGCTGAAATATTGCAGTGAAATACTGCAGTAGCTGGCCAATGACCAAACCGGATAATTGCATTTTAGTTGATATGTTGACTGAAAATTCCATCAACTTGCAATCCATTTCGATACTCTGAATGAAATGGACCCCAGAGCCACATCCACTATACATTTGTCCCACTGACAGCACATTTTGTGTAGTGTTTAATGGTGGCAGTGATGGTGACAGTGGTGGTGGTGGTATGGGGATGATGGTGGTGGTGGGGGTGGTGGTGGGGGTGGTGGTGGTGGGGATGGTGGTAGTGATGGTGGCAGTGATGGTGGTGGTGGTGTTGGCGATGATGATGATGGTAGTGGTGATGATGGTGGTGGTGATGATGGTGGTGATGATGATGGTGGTGGTGGTGATGGTGGTGGTAATGGTGGTGATGATGATAGCAGTTATGGTGGTGGTAGTCCTGGAAGAAGTGGTGATGGTGATGGTGGTGGTAGCGGTGGTGCTGGGGACGGAGGCAGTGGTGATGGTGGTGGTGATGGTGGTAGTGATGGTGGTGGTGATGGTGATGGGGACGGTGATGGTGATGGGGACGGAGGCAGTGATGATGGTGATGAGGACGGAGGCAGTGATGATGGTGATGGTGACGATGGTGATGAGGACGGAGGCAGTGATGATGGTGATGGTGACGGTGGTGATGATGGTGACAGGGATGGCGATGGCAATGGTGACGGTGGTGGTGGTGGTGATAATAACTTAAGTGGTGCTGGTGGTAGTGATGGCAATTGTGGAAGTAATGGTGCAGGCACCTGTGGTGCTGGTGCCAGTGGTGGTGATGGTGGTAGTGGAAGAGGATGAGGATGACGGGGAGAAGGAAAGAAAGAGGCGTGTTGGCCATACCTGTCCTCTTCAAGCTTGTCATCGATGAGTCTGGCGATTTTCTCGCAGTCCGTCTCCAGCGTGTTGAGCGTGTTCTGCACCGTACTGTTAATGGTCTTCTCAATCTGCTTGCACACCTCCTCTATTTGGTTGGCGCAGCGGCTCTGGAAAAGACAACAACATACAAACAACAAAAATATTGATGGTTCCAATTTGCGATGGTCTCGGCTCTGTGAAGTTGGGTAACTTTTTTGGAGGCTTAACATAAAATTTGATTTTGGGTTAGTAATCTATCCGGATACAAATGGATCCATGCTCACAATATAAAAAGTGCGAAGGAAATAGAGTCTTCATCATAGAAACTCATTCCCTGATGTACAAAAGTGGAAATATTGCTGGAAGTCTCTTACATTTAAGCTGAACTTAAGTACATCACTGCATTTCTTTGGGTCTCATTTGTCTGTATCTTTTATTTATTTATTTTTCTAAAAAAGAGAGTTGGCATTTCAAGTTGACCTTAAACACACCAGACTAGCACAATCATCAATGAAGACACTTTGATGGAAATGGCAAAGCCTGTTTTTCAACCAAATGGTAATCAATATGGTATGCAATATGTTTTTAAGAGTGGGGGTGGGAAATTAAAAAAAGCCAATGACACTTGAACCATAAGGATAACACATATTTCTTTCCAACCGCGCCCTCCCCCCTCACCACCCCCACCTTGCTACCCCTACCCCATGCCCTTCTGACGTATGCTCCCTGGGTTCCGTGTTTGCATTCAACCCTGCTGAGATGGGTCCGAGGTGAACCAATTATCATGGTCTGTGTGTGTGTGTGTGTGTGTGTGTGTGTGTGTGTGTGTGTGCATGCATGTGTACATGCTTGAGTGCAATATACCCACCTTGCCCGACGACAGCGTGGGAATGTATATGGTAGGCATGTTGAAGCCGGCACGGTTCAGTCCCGGCCTCTTACACAGCTCCTGGACAATCTGCATGAGCACACGCTGCCGGGAGAAAGATGACCAAAAAAAATTAAAAAAATGAACAAACAAGACTGTCATCACTACCTTGTATTTTAAAGAAAATAATTCATATTCGTTGCCTTTCATTGACACCACTGCCATTCCATAGACTCTGAAAGAAAATTTCAATTATGACAGTAGCACTGGTAAAACTTCTATGCTTTCATAAGTTTTCTTCAACATTCTATTAAGGCATGAATTCATTCAGTTCAGATGTGAAGGGAATAGTTACTCAAGAAATAAAGAGTAATTTCTTCTATGAACAAATACTGTACTCCACAGACATTGAAACATGAGGGAAACACAGAAGACAGTCTTCTCTGTTTCTCGTGGATGCGACAAACAAAATATTAAATACATCTCCTAAATCAAGAGTCCATTACCAGGTGGAATTCAAGATCCCTTCCACGGTGTATCTTCAGTCGGCATGTATGGGAAATATTGATTGAAGCCGACAAATGCAAAATAAACACGATCCCTGAACTTACATTGCATATTATGTATCTCAGTTTTTGCCCTCCAGTTACCGTCTGGATTGGTGAGAAAAGCCCTCGCCTTTTCCACGCACATAAAGTCGTACCATTGACAAAGGGTTGACTTTCAATCTATACAGAGCTACAACAATACACCTTAACACAGTCACTGAAATGTGAATAAACAATTTCTTCTTCTCATTTCTTTGTACTCCTCCAGCGAATGAAATGGGAAGGTTTAGTGCTCTTGAAGACATTCAGTCTTGTCTGTGATTCGTCCATAATGGTGCGGGGAATAAAATGGCCAGAGAAGAAAAGAAGAAAAAGACGATACATTCATGTACACTCTCTTCACAGATGAGCCTGTGTCATAACAGCACTTAACACAATCTTACAGCACAGATTCACTGGTCTGGGCATTTATTAGACGGAGAAAAAGAAAAAGAAAAAAACAAACTTTGCGGAAGCATATGCTCACAATATGCAAGTCATGCATAGCTATCAAAATCATCGAATAGCAAATTTTGCCGGTACTCGCGAGCGCAATACTCAATACTTTTTGCGAGAATGCTTCGTTCAAATTATCGAAGCGAAGTGGAAAGAGAAAAAAAAAAGGGGGGATAGAAAAAAATCAATACGCAACATTCGACTGAGCCGTGATTGAAAGCTCTCATTTGTATGTCTAGACCGGCAAAATAGATGCAAAAACACATTAGAAGCAATTTCGATTCATCTCGTGCCGAGCACTGCAATTGATACCTCTGAAGAGCGAGAGGGGATGGAGGGGGGCGAGAGGGGATCGAGGGGGGCGGAGGAGGGAAGACCCACAGAAAAATGTAATGTTTCTGTCATTGATTGCTTTGGAGATAATACAACAGAAAGAGTCAATATTCCTTGTACGGCAAGGGGAATGTTTTTGTTGTTGTTTTGTTTGTGTTTTTCTACCGATTTTCTTGTGAGGAACTTGGATCATTTTGCAAACAAGAGTTGGAATGAGAGAAAAGGGGATAGGAAAGGGGAAATAAAAGATAGACAGAGAGAAAGAAAGAATGAAAGAGAGATGGACGGAGAGAAAGAGAAGATGTGTGAGGCAGAAATGTCATTGCTACAATTATAATTCACCACTCTAAATGTATGGAGGGGCTCATTTCACCTCATAAAATTGGATTCAAACGGATACCAGTCTAATTCTACACTTTTTTTCACTCTGATCTGTACTGGTCTGGTTGGCTCTCGCGAAAGTCACAAAATTAAAATGCATGCGAACATATCCTGGTGTTATAACAGTGCTACCCCAATCAGTCTTGCGTCAGTCTTGAGATAAAACTACACCTTAATATCCCCAACCAAACCCCCCCACTTTGGCCTTGGCTGACCCTACGCCAGGCAGACTCTCTCACAGTGTGTGGAGTGAAGAGGGAATACAATACAAGGGTACACCTGCAGGAGTGCTAGTCTTTTCCCAGACTCTGGCATTTTATGAACTGGACAGGACTCAGTACAGATGGGTCAGGACATGCTATCATGTAAATGTGGCAGGATGAGAGTGGATTCGCAGTCTTGATGGCAGGCCAATCTCTCTCTCCGAGGGCAGCCGCTGCAAGAGTTTGGTTGGCTCTTATCTTAACACTGATGTGATCTATACCACTATGCACTAGTGGAAGAAGTCCGTTTTGCGTCACTATTTGATAAACACTTTGGGCACACACTGAACGATGAGTGAGAGCCCAGCAACACACTACCTACAACTTCCCTTCTGCCTGTATTTTACACTAGTACTTGCTCCCATGGCACACAAAGCTTCATTATGCTCAACTCGTATTAGGGTTTGTAATATACCGCAAAACCAGAAATGTTTGCGTGTGTGAAACTGTCGCGAATTTTGCGAGGAGCCAAGATTCGCAAAGTGAAATGCATGCAAAACTTTCCCTCTCCATCACACATGTTTATGTAGTATACTCATATTTTAAAGGTCTTGTGTACCTTTGGGAGGAGTGATTTTAAAAATATTCAAGATATCACTTTTGATGCATATGTGTAGGTCAGTTGTACCACAAAACATCCGACCATATGAAATTTTTGCAATAAAGCCTAAAATATAAGGAGATGTCACTATTTTACTCATTAAGCCATAATGGTAGACAGTTTAGTCTGGAAACATTTTTATTATAACTATTGTTCAAGTTTTGTATATTTAACAATACTTAACAACGATTATACTGGTTCAAATTTTCACACTGGTTGTTTCTATCCCTAACTCACATTTTAGAACTACATGTATTTTGAAGCACTAATGCTGGGTTTTTGTTTCATTTGCAAATGGTAAATTATGCCTTTAATGGTTAGCAATTCATGAAAATTTCGAGTGGTTCTGGTTTTGTATTACTGCATTTAGCAGATGGTCCAGAGGAACACTAACAGCCCCAGGAAAAGATAATAGCTATTTATAAACAAACGCTCTTCAGTGGTTAAGTCAGGTCTGAACTGAAAAAAAAAAATGATCATACATTAATTATCTTTCTTTTTTTCTTTGCAGAAGGAAAGTCTCATGCACGATACCATCCCACACATCCAAACCTGTGTGAGAAGCTTTAACTGCATGATCTGGTTTGGTTTGATATTTTCATTTTTGCATCTTTGGCAAATCTGCCAAATCCCTAAAGATTTGAGGATTTATTCACCACAATAATATTATTCCCTGCAAAACTTTCGTTCCAAAGGGAAATCTGTTGACGCCAGCACACGGTGAAAGGGATAAACTTTGGGTAGAAATGAGGTGTGCTGACAAGAATCATTTTGCGGGCCGGACAGAAAGAGTCTTTGATTGCGGGAGGAATTCATGAGCAATTTAAACAATTACCCTGCACATTTTCCCTGTATATTTTCATGCCTGTACAGTATACTGTACAGGCATTTCAACTTTTATTTCGTGTGTATGTATGAATATTGTAAGTGGCATATGCTTTGCAAGCACAACATTTGACAAAATGCATCTTGTGCGACAATTTCTTGAGTGTTTAATTCTCCATTCAGAACCAATATGACAGAAATTTTGAAGTTTTCAAGGAACAAAGTTAGCAATTTTTTCACCTTGGAGACAATGTTAATTGTGAATATTGTGTGACTTGCTAACGTCATGAAAATGTGTCAACACAAAATATTTGGTCTATTGCTCCTGTGGTTCATAGAATGATCTGAAGTGACAAAAGATATGTACAGGACAAAGTACATATTTCACTAGTAAATTCTAGCAATGCTGATGTGGCTAAAATGGGGTGGGGGGGGGGGGTTGGGTTGGGTGGGGGACATTGTATGGTACCTGCCGGTCACTCTCATGGCCTGCTTCGTCGGCCTTCGTCAGGTAGAAATGAATGCGGTCAGCGTGCTTGTTGTTCAGCTCCTCCACGATGTTCATGGTGCGCTTGCACAGCGCCTGACCGATGGGGTCGAAGAACACAAAGATCAGATCCGCCAGGTCGCCTGCAAATCAAAAGAAGGGATGCCACGAGATATCTTTATGAGTGGGACTGAGAGGGCCTGTACAATTTTTAGATTTTTCTTTTGTATACCGAACTGTTTTAGGTGGCTGCTCGGGAGGAATAATGAATGCTTGTAAGCAAGAAAGGACAAAGCTGATGGCTTTTTCTTCTGAAGGACTATAGGCAGCAGGAATAAGAGCTTCGCCTTTGGGGTATAACTGCCACAACCAGGGAACTTGGTATGGTATGGACAGTCTGTGGCTTTAACCACTATGCCATTGTACTAGCAGCTCTTCCTTAATTGTTGCACTGTCAAACCTGTCTTAGTGGTCACCTGTCTATAGCAGCCACCTGCATGTACATGTAAGAACCAAGTTAAGTCTTGATACAGCCGTGTTCTTTCTGTACATACAGGCGACCTGTGAATGGTGGTAAATCTACCACGTACTAACTGGACACACTGTTATTGTTTCTCTTTGGCAGCCTTTAATAGACCGGAATCGAAAGTTGAAAGTAGGCTGCCTTTCTATTTTAGGCATCACAACTAATAACTTGAACCATCTATGCAAAAGGTTACATCTTGACAAACATAAGAGTGAAGGACTGCCTTACAAAGAGAATTGTACTGTCCAAGTTATACGACCTTATCACCATTAATTTGACACCACATTTTACTGTAGGCCTATATCACACACTGGACAAAAGATAAAATGGATCTGGTGAGATTAATCAATTCTGCACAAAATTCAGACAAAACATCACAAATACTTTGGAGCAAAACAGGAACTGTCATTTGTTAAAATGTGCTGCTATTTCTAAAATTGTTAGCAACAGAGAGGCTTCTAAAAATTCTTTGACCAAAACAAGAAATAATATATGAATAACATAGGCCTCAAATAGGCCTTTTTTCTCTCTACTCTATGATAAATGCACAATGAATAATATAAATCAATATAAATTCGCACAGCACAAAATCACATAAAAGTATTTTCTGGGACTTGAGGAGTTATTCAGATTTCAAGATGTATAGAAAATAACAGATATTGCACAGCCATTAATAATTCAAAACAGGAGAACTTTTGTATTGAAGCCAAAACAATGAAAGTCATGCAGAAAATCTGCAGTCCAGATAAAAACATTCTATTTTTAATCTATTTGCTTTTCTCTGTGTTGCATATGTTATAAATCAATAAAGAAAGGATAATAGATTGACTGAACAATGGCAAATATTTGGGTGAATGAATACAATGCAGGCCCTAACTAATTTTTGCCAATTGTCATGCTCATACACCTGTATTGACTGATATTTTTTTTCTCTTCACCTACATTTTTTTTCCATCTTCTTCAAACAATGCAATTTTCTAATTTCAGTGCCCAAAACTTACACTGTACATAAAACCTGGAATTCATTTCACAGGTCAATAGTCTATGTGATTGTCATTCACACATTGGCTCAGAAAGAGAGAGAGAGAGAGAGAGAGAGAGAGAGAGAGAGAGAGAGAGTACCGGTGTGTGTGTGTGTGTGTGTGTGTGTGTGTGTGTGTGTGTGTGTGTGTGTGTGTGTGTGTGTGTGCGTGTGTGTGTGTGTGTGTGTGTGTGTCCCTTGCTGCTATCTTTAGAAGTGCCAGACAGCATAGCAGACAGTTGAGGACATTTCATGCAGACATTCCAGACGTAGATGGGTTTACACTGTGAACAGATAGATCGGAACATTCTGGCAAGCACATCTATCCACACACACACACACATACACAGAAAAACGCCCCCTCCGAAATGCAAATTTTTGCCACGGAACCTTGCCACCTTCAAATGCACACACCTGTGCCTGCACGAATGCGTCTACATGTAAACACGCTAAAATCAATTGCCCTGGACTCCTGCTTTTGTATCAATATTGAACATTTGTACTCCAAAACAGTCTGGACTCCTTACAAATGACTTGTGTGATGTATTTACATGTGATAATGGTACAAGAATGTGTAGATATAAAATCATTTTAAGGTGCACGTCATGTTACAAAGACTACTGCCTACATTGCCCAGGAGGTTACTCAACTCTTCATTGAGGAGAGGAAAATGGGTTAGTAGATCTGGCAGCCAAAAGACCGGGAGTCATAACGAGAAACCAAGATGGCATCTTTATCAAACATGACATGACCCGAAACCTTTCAAGCCCGTGGGGGCAGGTAACGCAGTGACTGACTGTTGTTAGTTGGCGCACTTGTCCGCATTATATTCATATCAACTGTTCAAGAATTCTTTCGCAAAAATCAACAGAATTTTCACAATTTTGTAACTTCCTGTTATTCTAATAAGATTTTGATCAAATTTTCACTGTTGTGCTCATAAGATTTCACTCTTTCTTTTCAGACTAACTTCAAACTGGTCCAGAGTAACGGGAGTAACCCTTATAATGCATTTTGATCCTTGGGATGGCGTTCGCACAAATCAATTGTCGCTGTGTATAAGGCAAGACCCTAACAAGATCTACAGTTGTGGGATATGAGTTTTCTTCATGTTTTCTTCCCTCTGTACAAATGAAATTTGTAGGATTGCAACTGCTGATCTACATTTTAACAAACATGTCGCCAAAAAGGAACCAGACGACATGTTTGATTCCCGGTTGTCCTTTTTTTTTTCTTTCGGACACGTTTGTTAAAATGTTAGATCAGCAGTTGCAATCTTACAAATTTCATTTGTACAGAGGGCAGTCAAATTGAAGAAAACTCACATCCCTCATATCTTCACCCCTCTGCTTAATAATAATCTCTTTCTTTTAAGATTTACAGTTGTCAGGAACAAAGGCATGCATAGAATATTCAGGAGATTTATGATAAACCAGTCTGTTGCAGAAATTACTGCTACTGAGAATGATCATAATCAAATAAAAATGTCAGGAAAACATTCACGAGAAACAAACAAACAAACAGCTTTTCTCCTGTCTGAGCACCAAGGGACTTACTCCAAGAAGCTAGAGGGAGGGCTGAAGGAGCTACACTTGTACTTCCGATGGAATCTATTTTCATATTTCTGTGGTTACCCATCTTTGGAATAAACAACATGTTTGCTCCCAGTGAATGGCATTGTAGGAAATCTACCGCCGTAGAATTTAGCCGTCGTGCATTCTGGTGATACTTGACAGAGACGACCGGAGAAGTATGTGCCATTGCCAGAGCAGACACAACAGGACATAAGACCTGCTTTTTGTTTTCTTTTCCTTCTTTTTTTTTGTGGTTAGATTCTCCCTTGAGAATGACTGCCTAATAATGCATAAAATAGTGATATGATGCTCGAGAATAAAATGTGGGTGTATGTGTGGGTGTTTGTATGTCTCTGTTTGTATGTACATTCTATGTATGTACAAATGTCTTTCTGACTGTTTATATGTAGGCCTATATGCAAGATACGTATGTCTAAACATACACTGTTTACATATGTTTCTGTCCAACTGTCTGTCTTTCTATCTGTCTGTCTGTCTGTCTGTCTCATTCTGCTTTCTCCATCACACACTCGAATCTTCACTGGGCGTCTCGCCCCTTTGTCCGCACGCCCCAATCCGCGTAATCTCGACTGCGTCACGGCCCTAAAAAGGCACTTTGCGTGACGTCAGTCCCAGCGATAATTAAAATGTATGGCTACTACGAAGAGAGGGTTCAACGACTTCGCCTCTCACGGAGAGAGTTTGTGGAGCTCGATTTCCAGTGGGATGTTGATTTTGGGCATGTTGCGTATTTTTCTCACCACTGTGGTCTGCTAGTCCCACTCAGAGGTAGAAAACAACCAAGAAGCTAATGACACGTGATTAGTCTCGAATTACTTTTACCCACCGTGGAGACGAAAAAAAGAAAAGAAAAAAAAAAATCCCGAGTAAAGCATTTGGCTTTTAAAACTCAATCAATAAACAATTTTCCAGACATAATGGTGTCTGGAATATCAATTAATCTTTACACTCGAAGGCGCACATTATGAATTGTATGACGAGCTCTCATATGCAGACGGCACCATTGAGCATTTCTCAATGTAGTTGCTGCTAGCACCATGTCTCTCACAATCCACGGTTCCAGCTCAATGATGACTGGACAGACAGGGCCGCAGTTGCATTAACTTTCGGATTTGCTTGAGAAGTAAGTCTCTAACATGGGCACGGCTCAGTTTTCTTTGCATCAATATTCCCTCTTTTGATTCAGGAGGAAGATTCGCCTTGCCCACATATCAACTTCCAAAATCGCAAACGGCAAAACGCGAGGGAGAGCTTGATCGGTCTTGCCAGTTGTAGTTGTTGTTTATATGATGACATAATGTTCATCATTCTGTGCAGAGCGAAGGAAAAAGTTCGAGCCAAATGACTTAAATAGGCAATAAATAAGTCATTTGTTCCCATCGGCACCCCCTTCGTATGGAAGAATAATGATTCTGTTCTGACAACGTGACAGTTAGGAGGAGCTGGTGGCATCCTCGTGGGCTGCTCTCTTGTATGGAAGGTTTGTAGTTGCTCAATATCATGAACTCATGCTGAATGCTATCATTTTCTCTCCTCAGCTGCTCAGTAAAGGATCATTAGGCACCTTCCAACGACAGATGGAATGAAATTTGGATCACTATCAAAATTTTGCATTTCAAATCACTGCTCAAACCAGGCAAACTTCTCCAGAATAATTGCTATCGAAACATTGATGATTTTGGGGGCAGCCGTTCACACGACGACCAAAATTATCTCACAAATCCACCCGTGTGGAACGACATTGACCGCTGTCTGACTTCCAGGTGTTCAGCGAGCCATCCGGCATGCCGCATAGTCACGTGTATCGCATGCATTCATGCATTGCAGCACACTCGATGCAGGCCCGGGCCTGAACATACACACACACACACATACACATCGCCATCGGTATGCACTGTGTGCGCTCACAGCTGACCCGTTTATGTGTGGCACGAATGAATCGCTGCTGTAAGAAATGGACCATACTATAGCCGCCTACGCAGAATAAAAGCTCACGCATTGTGGGCTAAAAAACATTGATGTTTGAATCGACATTCTGACGGGAACCAGCGTGGAGCAATCACAGCAATTACTTGGAAACATCACATTACTGGGGAAAAATCTCACAAATAGTAGGATTTGGATCCCCAGGCGAATCTCAATCTAAATTTGGTGTTCACACAATAAATCAGTAAACTTTGGTAATGATCCCAATCCCAAACTGCCATGTGAATTCCCCTTGTACAGTTTTATTTGATAGTTTCAGTTGCACCTAATCAAAGTGGTTGTTCACTATAAATAATGTGAAACTTTACCAAGTTACATGTAGCCTGTTAGGTCTCCAAAACAACATTTCTGTGGTTTGGCATGACATCTTTCTAATGAAAATGAAACATCTACCTGTATCTTGAAAAAGCTTGTCTGCTTCCTAACTCAAATGAATAGCTTAAGTTACCTGTTATTGTGCAAACTTTGCCGGCTGTCAATAGATTTGCCGGCTGTCAATAGATGGGGTTGAAGATCATACCAGCCACAGTATATAACTGTGGCTATGCTTCATTTTCATTTATCATTATTATTATTTTTTTCATATTAATCTCAAGTCATATTAAAGTTTGTGGAGAATCAGTGGAAGGTCAAGAAAATAGCTTGGTACGTAAAAATTATGCATATATGGTACATAAAAATTATGCATATAATGTGGAATAAGAATAAAAAAAGAAGTTTCAACTAAGAAGTTAGAAAATGTTACTGTAAAACCAAAAAGCATTTGTAGCATAAAACTTCTGTGAACTGGAGCCGGCAGCCTTTTTGGCATCATGAACCTTTCGATAAACGCCAGAGGCATTCAATACATTATGTGAACGAACACTTTTGCATGCAATTTACTTTTGGTGAATGTTGTTCAAGTTTAATGCGTATGAAAATGTCTGTTTTTACAGTAGCTGTCTGCATTTCAATACTTGCTCACCGAGCCATAGGATGGACTCCTTGACATCGAAGGGGTACTTCATGTCTCCATCAACCAGTCCCGGGGTGTCGACGAACGTCACCAGGCTGAACTTCTTCTGCTTGGAAGTGATGACCTCCGTGTTGAGGTACTCGACCACGCCTTGTTTGGGGGAGGAGGGAGGAAGTGTTTTTTTTTTTTTTGGGGGGGGGGGGGGTTGAGATAGAAGGAAATGGAGGGGGTGGAGGTGGAGGAGGGGGTGGAGGAGGAGGAGGAGGAGGATAACAATGGGGGGAGAGGGGTAGGAAGACAAAGAAAATAAGGGAAGGTGGATGAAAGGGGGGGGGGAAGAAAAGGAGGAGGAGCGGAAGGAGATTAGTGCAAGGAGGATGAAGAGGGGAAGGAGGTTCAGGAGAAGGGGTGCATGAAGGGGGGGGGGGGGGGGAGAGAGAGAGAGAGAGAGGGAAAGAATGGATGTGAGGAACCAGGGAAGAGAAGGGGCATGGGTGAAGGAAGAGTGGGAGATGGGGAGGTTGAAGGGCAGAAATAAGGGTGGGAGCAAGAAATACGAAATAGGAAGATTAAGGTTATGAGTATGTTGAACCCTAAATCATAGGGTACCAGTATCTAAGTTTCGGGTCAGGACAAAACATTTATTACGAAGATGGTCCTAAATGCTTTCTCATAATTTTTGTTTTGTTGTATTTGAAGAGGTCAGTCTTTTCTGAAATAAAATAATTGATCTCTTTGGGATTCTACTGGTAAGCAATTAAACAACTCAAATATTCAATTAAATAATGCACTCTTCAGGTCAGTACTTGTATAACAAAACATTTGACCTTGAGTGCCATTCTTTGTAATGGCCAGTCATCATAAAATTACTTTATTGTAGACGATATTGTCTGAGGAAAAATAAGAAAACATGGGTGCCAGCAATGTTTCTGTGACCAGTGTCCTGGGTTGAATGCTCAACTGATTGTAAAAGATTGCAAAGTCCACAAAAGTTTTATCTATTGTCCAAATTGATTGCTGAAGCAAGACAGAAAAAAAAAAACAAACACTGCATGAAAACAAAGGGAAAGATGTTATTGACCGCAAAAATGCTGGTGTCATTTACAATTTATGTACACTTTGTGGAAATACATTCTGTATTTATTCGGAGGTGATTTCTAAATAAAACATAGCCTTTGGATACACTCCCAGGGTCAATCACACCATACCCTCAAAAAAATATGGCGCTGAAGGCAGACCCAGAAAGTTGAGTCCTAGCACAAACTATTTGTACTTCGGTGGTGTTGCTCGGTTCGAACACAGTTAAGAACAGTATTGCTTGCCAGAAATGTGTGGACACTTCTAATTTCAGTTGGAATTCCAGGGATTATGATTACACAATTCACGCCAACACTGATCCACTTCTATTTTTGCTACAGCATAATCCTGGTAATACACAGGCTTGTAGCCACATGGCACCTTGTCACAACAAAACATCCACCTAGCTGTGTCTCCATTAAAAGAATCTGTGCCAAACTAGCCAATCTACAAAAGTGTGATTTCCACAGAGATGCCTGACATGATTATGGTCATATAGGCACAGACAAGATGCAAAGAGGGGATGGGGGGGGGGGGGGGGGGCACCTGCAGGTTTGTAACTTATGATTAGTTCAATCTGCAGAGATAACTACATTTACATGAAGGAATGAAGAGTTCTTCTCTGCATTATAGCTTATTCTTAAAATATCTCTTTAAAAAAGAGAATATCACTCAGAAGCTAAGAAGTATCGGGGTGGGGTGGTAAATATGGACAAGAGAGAACTGGCAGACGATAATCCCATTCACTTGTAGAAGTTATCTTCCAGTATGAATCAATCCCACATCTCCTGCCTCTGTTTAACAATGCCGGCTCCTCTGTAGCATCGTTCACACTAGCACTGATCCTGGTTGAACCGGTCCGTCTGGTCTACACCACTACATCATGCTGCATTTGTCTTGGCTAAAGTCACAACGCAACTAGATGTAGAGGCGCAGGGCAGCAGACACGTGTCAGTAGCCGAGGGACCCAGAGCTATGCTCAACATCCAGAGACAAGCGGCTCTCTCTTCTCAGTGGTTACAGTCTCTTCTTAAAACGGTCTTCATTCCCGGCACATCATCACCATCATCATCATCATCACTGGTGATTATGGCAGCCTTGCAAAGTCACGTGAAGCAATTACTGTTCACATATTCTCCTCAACTGCTCATCACAGATTGTATGACTGGTTGGCGGCATCGAAGACACATTAATCAAAATCACGCCGTAAAATTTCCATCTCGCGGTTTAATACCGCAATCGCTGCACGTTAATCATCAACCCATTCCTCTTGTAGGCCTGCTTCCCAAAGATTCCACAAATAGGGTTTACTTCTCCTGTTTAGCAGCGCACATGTGCATTACATCGGAAGAACATGAATACCGACGCTACTTTTAAATCATGTGCGTGTGTTTCCTGTTTGTACGTGTGTGCTTTCTGCTTTCACACAGCGATATCAAGATTGGGACAGTTGCCATGGAAACAGTTACATGCGCTCATTGCATTCACAAAAGGGGGTGGGGGGTGGGGGCGGGGAATGGGATGATCAGTCAACTTTGGAAAATATGCACACACAAAAAAATACCCTCTCTCATCGCCACAACATTCTACGCACAATGGGCAATGATGTCACCTCTCACGGTCGACATATGCTAATGTCACTCTGGCAGCTCGATCACTACACAGGCATTATCTACCACCACTCGGACCTTCTTGGTCAACATACAATTGCTGACGTCATCCCGATGCCCACTCGGATTTTGGCGCTGTGGACGCCAAAAATAGCTCCGGCTATGACTGCTGTTGCTCGCATGCTTCCCATTGCTTTTTAAGAGAGACAATCACAATGCTCATAATGTGCATTACTCCTTCAGGGACAACTCAAAGACAGTTTTGCGCTCCATGTGAATCCACATATCCCGATTCTGGAGTCTCTCACAAACACACACACACAAAAAAATCTTCCCACTCCACTCGGTCGCCGTTAAACCACAGGCAGTGCGGGGGCGCCCTCCTTCATTTACAGCACAAGCTGGTAATTTTGCATCATGACATATTTAGGGTGGCCATATGTTTGCTTGTAATTTGGGGGGATGCACCAAAGAAACAGACACATCCTGCTAAAAGATGATGTATTATTATGTTTATTGAGTCTGAGGATTCCAATGTTTGCTCCTCCAACTTTTGCACTTCATAGACCACACCGTGTTTGAAAAAGAGAATACGAAAACATAGAAGAGCAGCCTGGGATAATGTAATCCTACACCCGAATGTATTTATGAAAAGGATGCAGTTAAAAACCTTAGTAAGTACAGTGAGACACCATGTCATACTGCAGTGGCTAACATCAGAAGATAAATGAGATGAGAAGAGAAGGACAAAACACTCCACCATACATTTTTTTGTTCTTATTCTTTTCAATCATGATGTCATTATGAAGATACAATATGAACAACTGCTTTCATGCTAATAAACCATTCTTGTGCAGAACAACTAACACACTACCATCTAAGGGGAACTGGATTATGGTATCAAAATCTAGTCACTCATGGATTTCCGTTCTTTTTTCATAAGCCTTCAAAATGATCATTCCCAATCGTAAAGTTTTTCCAGTTTTATCTTCACACATTCCCAGTAACACTGGATGCTTTAGAGGACCAAGCAGCTCACTTTTTTTTCTGTTCCTTTTTTTTTATGCTGGAAATTATCAAACAATTATTGCCTTTTTACTATAAGATCCCTCTGTCTATACCAGATCTTGACTACTCATACCAAGAACAGTGAAGGGAATGGTAACTGCATTTCTTGAGAACCTATCTTCCAGATTACAATGTATGTCTTGACTGGTTTCAGACACACAGTTATTTACTCAATCTTGGACAATGGAGAATGGCTCAAAACTCCATTTCAATTTAGATAAAACTTTCTGAATACCAAGGATGCAAAATCTACCTTGTGTGTGATGTACGTACACTGCACTAGACGTAATTGTGTCAGTATACAGTATAGAAATACGCATATCATCATCATCAGTTTCTTCTATCGACATAAACCTTAAGTCTCAGCAGAGATTTCTTTTATAACATAAACATTCACTTGAATGGGGAAAGTGTCTGCTTTCATGCAATACAATGAAAAGGGACTACTTAATTAGTAGGGCCTACTTGAAAATGACATTCAAAGGATATTCAAGTGGTATTCTACACTTCCATCCTTTCTATCCACTTCCTTTCGACAGGTTTACTTTTTGGGTGGTGCCTGTAAAGCAAGTCGGACACTAGCACAGAATCTGCTGCTAATACTCGGCAGTCTAAACAAAGCGAAATAAATCTTTGGAATAGAAAGACAATGTCATATGATATTGATGAAGGACTCAACGGCTAAAATTGGATCTCCTATCTTTGCAGAGTATGCCAGGTTTTACACCGCCTGCTGATTCCGTGAGAGTATGATTAATGGGGCAAGTGGCATGCGGTGATTAATTCTTGGAAATCACACTGCGCTTTCAAAAAACACACACACACAAAACTGCACTTTTACGTCATGAAGCAGGTTGCTATACAAACCCCCGCAAAAAAAACAAAACAAAATGTCAACGGTTGTTGACTCGTGGACATGCAAACAGTACTTGCCTTTGGGGGGCATTGGTCATTAGTCCACGTTTGGCAGGTGGGATGACCATCTGTGGTACGAAAATACCCAAGGAAGACTGGTTTGGGCTTGTCATAATGACGATGGTATGGGTGCAATCCCCAAATGAGACTGCGACAGGATTTGAAATACTGTCTTGGCTAGCTGTACTGGGCTGAAAACACTACCAGAAATCCAGCGTTTGACAATCGAGGGAGATTGGTCCAATAGTAAGACACAGCATACACTCTTTATACACAGATGATACATAGACACACACAACTCTCTCTCACACACACACACACACACACAGACACATAGACACAGACACACACACAAACACACAATGGCTTCCGAGATGCTAGACAGACATACATGTACCATACCCATTCTTTATCACCGGCGATGGTAGCATTAATGGAAGCACAACCGCCTGCATCCCATATGGGAAGACGATGGCCACTCCCGTAGCACAATCGGGAAAGCTCTGAACGCGAAGCTGCGAAAAAATCTCCAGCGGCAGAAATCTGCGGTGGTCCCATCGCACAAACATGCAGTGATGGCTACACAGTAGAGGGATTCCAAGGGCAACATATGCACACGGATAGCTGTCCCAAGATTTCACTGCCGCAACCGATGTGTATTCCTCCCTAATGCACCGTTTTCACACCACGCAGCTCTCTTGCAACAATCCAGATGTCCATCCATCCATCCATCGAGACTTTTTTTTTGGGGGGGGGGGAGGGGTTGGAGGATGGGGGTTGGAGGTGAACCGTTAGCCTTCACAGATGCAGTAGGTCCTGGAATTCTGTGGAATTCATGGTGCATGGATGTGTGACTGCTGGATGCCGCAGTCCCCACGTTTCACGTACGTTTCCCGCCGACACCGCACTGAGAGCGTTTTCCATCCCGCCTCCATACACTTCACCGGGCAGCTGATACCAATATAGTCTTGCATTAACATATCAGCCTGCTGATGAAGCGTACACAGACTGGATATTGGGCATTAAAGATACACACCTCCCGTGCGGATGGGCTAAAAAAAAAAGAATATCACGAGAACCTGGACCCAGATTCCTTGCGACCATCGCTTCCTACTATCCATGCATCCCTCCCCTCCCCTATCCTCATTCCCCCCCCCTCCCCCGCACTTCCCATTTCCCCCCTCCCCCTACCTTCCATGTAAGCTACAATTTGTACTGCTTGCATTCAATCCACCACACATGTACCAGGGCTCAGTGCCAACATCGGCATCAAATTCTGAATTTTTTCTCCCCTACACCATTTCGCCTCCAGAATACCTCTCAAGTGATAGCACCGTTTCCATGCCAACACATGATATGTGCAGTTGCCCTTCAGGTAGTCACAAAATTGGTGGAGGACCTTTAAAACCCGATTTCGATGAATTATTTCTTCTCACGCATGACATTTCTATCTCCCACCATAATTCTATCCATTCCACACAATGTGTCTTTTGTGTGGGCTGGTGCCCCATTTGTTCCGTCACAATATGCTCAACCACCAATAAATTGGTAAAATGGAAATCAGCCACTCTTAAAATGAGGGTACTTTTGTGACGAAACCTAGGAGGCTGACGTAGAAAAAAAAAAGAGAAACATTACCATATTTCCAATACAAACTTTCTATATTTAATAGCTTTTTGCTGCAGTGTACACACAACTGCCTTTTTGTCTATGTGGAAAGAGGTATAATCAGAAATGATGTATGAAACCCTACTGTATGTCAAACTGTGCATCAAACTTCCTGTTTGCTTTGGCAATGTATAAATCGAGAACATTTTTATTCGTCCCGTCTCTCCACTTTGAATGTACATGGTGCCTTGTAGTCGGCTTTGATTACAGCACACCATTATCCTTCATAGATGTGACATTATTCACGACCCTGAAGTTCATGGTTTTCAGAAATTCCCAACACCTTCGGCCATTCACAAGCTTGCAAATTCGGGAGAAGGAAGTTAAATTCGGAACATGAATGGGCAAAAAAAAAAAAAATCCACAACAAACCTCTTTCACATCTGGCTCTCTGATGTTCTATCAAAAGGGATATATAATGGAGTATATTGCCCCTCCCTTTGTTATAATCCAATTAACTGCACAAAATGAATGATTAAAACAAAATGACTGGCCGTTATTTTCAGGGCATCATAAAAGGAGCATTGAGTTCGCAAAAATCACTCCACATATCTTTCAGTCGGGCACATCATGGACTGATGAGCTTGGGCAATATACTCTGGAGAATATTGCCTAGCCAGTCAACATTCGTGCATATCTTACCATCCAACTTGGCCAGCTCCTTGAAGTGGGGGTACAGATGGAGTGTGGCATTTCCCTGCAGAGTGAACCAAATAATAGGATAGAGGAAAACAAAATTAGAGAGAATTTACATTCAACATATTTCTTTGTGGCCTATATATGATTTGTGAAACATTCCTAGGAAGTGATGAATAATAAACCAGAAAGGACTATCTCAAAACTACAGCATACCTCCAAATTCCAGAAAGTACAAATAACAATCTTAAACAGCAGAACAAGACTGTCAGTAGTTATCATAGCGTCCAATTGTAATTGACTGCATTGGTCAAGGATGTGGGCTTCATAGCATCTACTTAGACATAAGATGTGCAATGAACACATGCACTCAATGGATTGACGAATGACTGTCCCAAACACAGCGCATTAGCATCACCCTTCACACAAATACCATTTTGAATTAATAGGGTCTGTTTCCACAGAATCTGCACAAGTGATGTAAAGAGTGAAAAGTGTGTTGAACTTTTTGTTTTTTCCATGCCCAGTGACATTATGCCCTGTCATACAGTTGTAATCGAAAATTCAAACTGCCAAAGTTTACAATGTGGCATGAAAACATGAACACTTTTCATTATGTCTCTTAGTTTTTCTGGTAAAGCCTGTGCCTCTCATGGCTTTCTCACAAGTCTCTTGGTGATATAAGCGAGTCTAGAACAGCAACAGAAATCAGGACTAAAGTGTATAAACTAAAGAAGTAGTGTAGGCCTATGTGTAGATGGTTAATAAAGGATAAAGAGGTAGAGACAGAGAAAAAGAGATGGATACAGAATACAATGCACATTTATGTTTTGTCTGTAAGGATATAAACCTACATATGAATGTGTACATACATTTGTATGTATGCATACACGGTATGCATTTCTGCCTGTACAATTGTATGTTTGCACATTTGTATGTACACGTATACAACTGTATGTCTGAATGTATGCATACAGTATAAAATGGTTCACACAAGTATACCAGTCTGGTCGGGATTCTCTGCAATGCAAATATACCCTAGCCAGAGACTGGTAGCCTTCGTTCAAGACTTCCTGGGGAAAGCACATAGTAGGCCGACATGGTGGGAACAAGTGACAGCTGACACCTTACAGGACAAGATAGTTCCGTGTTGCATGATACTTTCAGATAGAGCATACAACGTGCGCAACACCTCATGAACAAACAAAAAGAAATCGGCGAGCTTTACACCCATCAATTTCGAAACCCAACGGCACAGCCTTTCACAAATAATTGTTTTGTTATGTTGTTTTCAAATCCTCTACTTCTGGAAGTTTCATTTTTCTTTCACCCATCAACAAATCATGTGTCTGCTTGTTGACAGATTAGGATGTGCTCTGCGATGCTTACAAAGCAGTTTTTGCAGTGTGGTTATACATTCTTCCCAAATCATTTCAAACATACTGAGTTATAGATTAAAGGGATCGTACAGTTTTGGTTGAGACCTTATTTCAGGTTGAGACCTTATTTCAGGTTTCTAACAATTTTTTGGTGAGATAATGAGAAATCTCTTATGAAATTTGAAAGAGCATGTAATTCTATGAGGAATTCAATGTTTATTTGATGAAAATATGGTTTTGAGATGGCTGAGATATCCAAAAAAGAGCGATTCTGATAAAGTGTGGAACCCACACTTTATTACATCGCTTTGTTTTACTTTGTTTTTTGATGTTTCAGTCATTCCAAACCCGATTTTCATTAAATAAACTTTGAATTCCTATTAAAATGGTATGCTCTGTACTATATCATAAGTGTTTTCTTGGTATCTCCCAAAAAGTTAAAAGCCCAATTCTCATCTCCACCAATACTGTACCATCCCTTAAAAAAAAAAAAAAATTGATGACAATCAAACACAAGAAAAAAACAATAAAGCAAGACTGCGAGTACACTCATTAGTGATAACATGACATGACAACAGTATCCAATGTTTTATCACATCAAGAATGCCATACTAAAACGTACTGATACACAGAAAATTATCCACTGCTCCAATCCTGAAACATACTGCTGTACTGGGATAAACAACTGCTCATCTATAATTCTGGAAATCACCAAACAACACTGAGCAACATTGCTCTTTTCAGTAGAAAATAAAACAAAAAATCTGCAAAAATTCCACACTTTCTTTCAACATGAATGTTCATAATGACATACTCTTCCCATGTGACATCTCTCCCTCAACCTCTCAAAATTAAATCAAAGGAACCTCCCTCAACAACCATACTATTCTGAGATAAATAAACTACCTCTAATCTCCCTCAGAGAGCCCGTCAATGAAGCTGCAGTCTCGAGATCATGCCAAATTGCTAGAGTGAATGATTTTTCCAGCGGTGCCACAGACATAGAGGCAATATTTTCATTTCAACCTTTTGATGGGGTGTGACGGCAAACAGAATGCATAAGGCAGAATCATAGTTATACCTCCCTCCACCCCCCCCCCCCCCCTGAACATGGTGCCCAAAGCCCCATGTGCTGATATTTTGTGCAAACTAACCCCGTTCACTTTGGGAATATCCACAAATGCGTTTGGAATTCATCCTTCGGTGTGAACAAATGGCACCTTGAATTAAAATCCAGTTTCATCGGGGCCAGCTACTTGTATGTTCCTTTTCTGGCATGATTCCTGGCACCACCACACAAGAGACGGTTGTGCACGACAATGAGCCATTTTCTTTCTCTCTCTCACTCACACCTCTCTCATTCTATTCGGGCTGTAGAGGTAATCTATTCCAACACGCAGACAGAAATCTAACAGGCTCAAAAATAGGGGGGGGGGGGGAAGAGGGTAGGGGGAGCAATCAACCTTTCTGACATGTTTGCCACCCCGCAGAGTGAGCAGACACTTACATCAACACACGGGGCGGGCATGCGTGCATTCGGTGCGCGAGATAACAGTCGCCGACAGGTGTGAACGGTAGCATTAGTCTGCGCATGCAATCATCGCGGAGGAACCAAACTCGCCCATTGCAATTGCAGATGACGGTAAATACGGCAAACTGGACATGAATGATGCAAGCTGCTAGATGAAGCTCTTGCAATGTAATCTCCATCCTTTCCACCTTACTTTCTCTACAATTCTTGTTCCCCCTCCCCCAGATAAACTCCTCGTGCTGATTCCCTCTAAACTGTATGGCTTGATGAAAAAACAACAACTACTATTACAACAGGTTCGCATGGTGGATGTGTCTTCACAATCACCAGCCAAGTCCATGCATGGCAATAGATTCTCATCAATGGGTGTACCTCACATTCAAGAACCACAGAGTTCATAGAGACTTGGAGCTTACATTTTGCCATGGACCACGCATTCCATGATTTTAATCTAAAGTAACTAAGCACAGTGGCAATCAGATGTGATCGAAACAAGCAACCTGCACCTGAAGCACGCGCCGTGATGGCATCCCGGAAATTTCTCGCTGGGAATGCGGCGAGCCGGAACCTGTCGCCCTCCACGGCCACCAGTGACAGAATGCCAGCTAACTCGTATGATTTGCAACAAAGCAATGATGCTCCAGTCAATCTCCGTCAATCTTTACGGCAATTCATCCACAGTAAAGAACAAAGTGCCGATGATTTGCAAAATCACCTTATCATTTGTGGCCGTACATAATCTAATTACAACGGTTATAACCTTCGTCATTTCCGCTTGATCGCTGTACACAACACGTAATTGGCAATTCGCTTGTGAGCTTTGTTAAAGGGATGGGTATACACTGTAGTTGTGGTCGAGATGGCATTTCAAGTTTCCAACCTTTTTGTGAGATAATGAGACACCTCTTATGAAATATGAAAGAGAGTATAGTTGTAATGGGAACTCAAGCTTTATTTGATGAATATTGGTTTTGAAATGTCAGAGATATCCAAAAACAGAGAGGCCCTTATAAAAGGTGGGACCCCTTTTACCCACCCCCCCCCCCACCCCCATTTCTTGCCCTAGTCCAGTCCCAGCTTTTCAGTGTATCATTATAGCTTGGCCTTGGTGAACACAATACTGTCTGGAGGTCAGAAGCTCTATGTGAACAGACTGCAGGGCAGGGGCAGAGAGCATACAGCCATGCTCTCAATGTAGGCTGCACGTAGGGGATGTTAAACACAAGAGAGATTTCCCACCTAAAGTCGTTAGACCGTCATTGTATCGTCTTAAGGGTGGCATGATTAAACACGCCTCATTGACACCGGTGTTAGGAGGGGGAGGGGCGAAGTGTCTAGAACACAACGTATTGTACAGTATGTACCTGGAGTAATTTTGGCTCCAAATCATGATTCCACAGCGGCAGACATGTACACATAGAGATTAGAGAGGCTTTACAAGAAATTCTGCGTAGAAATGCCTCTTTCTCCATACGCGGATACTGCTTCCCATATCCGAGGGGATTTTCATTCTTTTGTGCCAGGAAATACACACAAACAAGGAAGTTTTCTGTCACTGTTAAATTCTAAAACGAGAAATATTTGCGGCATAAAAATTTTGAAAATTGCACAAAATCAATAAATTATGAGTAAAGGCCTACAACATGTACTGAATTGGGTTGAGAAACAATTTTGTGCGCATTTCCCCCCGTGAATCCTGGCTCCTTGCGAAATTCGCGAAAGTTAGCTGACTTTTGCAAACATCTGACAAATGTTTTTGTGATATAATATGCTATCTTTACATGAAATTGAACAGACTTTAAAAGAGAAGAGTAATTTTCATCTCTGAGATGGGTAATTTTCATCTCTTTCAAGGAAAGGTTCCTGACAAATATGATTACAGTTTCAAAGTCACCAGTAGAATACAGCTATCAAAGGAGCAGAAACTGGGTTTGCAGAAACTCCATTTATCTTGCTTTGATGAGGCAATGATTTTACACCAGTGTTCTTTGCCTGGAACAAATAGTTTGTTCCTGTAATATTTAGTGTCATATTTTTGCACCAAATATCAATGGCTACAGGTTGAGAGTATACTGCAGGCATGGGCACTTTCCTAGTGCTTTGCAAAGTCTTGAAAAAGCAGGCATTACAATTCCATGTGATATGTCTGCATTGAGAAAGATCCTTCGCACGATACTCGTGAACCATTATTTCGCAAGCTGATGATTACTTCTTGGTTTCATTTTACCAGAGTCTACCCTCTAGATGTATGCCAGTGGAGGTAAATCACATAAAGACAGAAATAACCTATTCATAACTAGATTGATTGATACTGATAACTATGGGCATGTTTCATTCCATGATATGTTCTCATACAATTACTTCTGCACACCTACACATAACATTTAGGCCTATAGGGCACGTCGAGATATTAACTGCAAACAAAGGAAGCAAGTAGGCCTACATGTAGGTGGGAATAGTATATCAAAATGTCATTGCGTGTGGGTGGGCTGAAGTCTCATACTAAATTGTCTGTCCAATGACAAAGGATATTTAAACCCTTTTTGGGTGTCACTCTTCTCATTTTTTTTTCTTTTTTTCTTCAGTAGGGCATGCAGCATCTAAAGAGAGAACATACTACAATCTAAGCGTATTGCTTGTTTTCCATTACCGCCACAACAAGTGATGAATATGGTGCCAAACTGTGACAGACTGCAAGCTTTTAGGTGAAGCCTAAAAGGTCAGTGTGAACTTCCAACTGTTTTTCCCTGCTCATAGCTCATATACTCTTGGAGATAAGATGCTCAAAAGCTACCACTTGATAAATACCATGTGTCTGAATGTAATTTGTATGACTTGTTCTTCCATGCAATGTATAAAGAGAGATTTGCCAGACAGGGTACAAATAACTAAAATCACAACAATACAGCCAGCAATCATAACCACTATCACAGTATGATGAAGGTTATAGGCCCTACCCCCTAAAACTGCAGGAAAAAAAATAAGGATACAGTTCATGAGCTTCTACTTTGATTTGTCGCATGACAAAACTTCAGCAAACATTTGTACGCATTTGTTCACAATCAATCAGGTGTAGACAACACCTATACACTTGTCAGTGTGTGAGTATAGCATTTTTCAAACTTGCAAGAATCGCCTCATTGTCAGAAATGCCAAAATTTATGTCAGTGGCTCTCTGTACGCAATGTATAAACTGTAAGTATCATCCAAGCTACACGCCTGTTTGTATAACCTTAAGACTCCTCCTACAAGCAAAACTATCTCTATTCAATCATGTCTTCCTTTCACAAGTAGGCCTAAAGCTTTGGACCAACACTTGTTGCAACAAATACGTTAAAATTCTTTTTAAAAAAGGAAAAAAAGAAAAGAGTACATATTTTGAAAATACTCTGCCAACATCGTTTTTTCTCTTTCCATTTAAAGGTAGGCCTATCTATTTGCGAAGACTCTGAACTGATTTTCCACTGCGCTCACGGAATAAGTTCCTACCTTCCCTAGCCTTGGCCGGAATGGACGAAATGGACGCGTCCAGTCTGTATGGCAAAGTCCAGCAGCTGTGCATTATATGCCTCATGTGGCCAGCATGCACTGTCCCCTCTTCCAGTGTCCAGTCTGTCCATGTCTGTCTGGCCAGTCCAGACAACCTTGGGCCACAGTTTGCATTACACTAATATGGGCGGTCTGGCTGGCTCTGCTGGCCTAGCAGCCAGGCCGACCTCTATCGTTCAGTTTTTCTGGTTCGAGCTCGCTACTGTCTAGTCGTTCGTGTGCGTCCGTGCAGGCTTGCATGGACAGTCAACTGCACATAATGGCGAAGGTCAGACAACAATAGCCTTACAGCTAACGGCTTTTCATACCCCCCTCAACATGGTTGCCTACAATATTCTTCCATCCATCGTTGTGAAGTTATTCTGCCAATGCGACGACATCACATTGGGACTAAGATGACACCATTCATATCAAAGACAGGGATGATATTGCAGAAGCCGGAAAAAGAAGCCAGCAGACCACTCAGTTACTTTTCCTTTTTTTTTTCAATGAGACAGACATTGATTAAACTATGCAGTTATCAGACGTGAAACTACAAAATTGTAATCTACCTTACACTAAATGAAGCAAAAAAAAACCCCCTAATCATTTATTTACGCTTGTCATAATTATGATAGCAGAGAGCTATGATGTCAAATCTAAAACCATTTCACTCGCAATGATCGTGATAATTATTGCTGTGGTGCTATCACAAGCAGTGGGTGGTTTGGTTGGGGCGGGATGGCATAATTAACCCGTTGAGGACGAGTCCCGAGTATACTCGGGCAAGTGTCTATGGGAAATGCGTGTTGTAGCAAAATCAAACCGTCCTCAACGGGTTAATACTGGGGAAAACGGGCACGATGACAATGCCCAACATGTATATTCGCACTAGGTGCAACTTTTGGCAACATGCTGGATAAGGCAAGGCAAATGAATGGAGGGATTTGACATATGATATTGGCAGATCATATTGACACATGGGTGCAGGACAATGGTAGCTGTCCGACATCTATGAAATCAAATACTAGTGGTTGATACAGGAATGCGCTTCTGAAAATCATTTTCAAAGGGTGAGGACATGACCATCCCCCCCACCCCCCCTCCTGTTGGCATCTCTACAGCATGCTACATAAGCACTAGCCTGATTTCCCACCTTAGGCAAGTGAAAACCAAAGTCAGGCAAGTGAAAACCAAAGTCGGCCAAGTGTTATTTTTTTTTTCATGGACATTAACAAGCAATTAATTTTGAAGTAAACGTTTTTTCACTCCCCCCTCAAACCCATGACACTGAGAAGTCAACCATACAGAAGACCAAAGATAATGACTGTTTAGTGATGCAACGCACTTTGATTTCATTTCAGCGACTTTCCAACACTTAAAGTCGCACGATCGTAACCCCTAATGGTACGTTATTTCGTAAACTCCCGAACGAACGAAGTTTGTGCATGCAATTGCGCAATGCCAGACTGCAGTGCTACATCCATAAATGTGTGGGACAATGCTGCCACTGAGACACGTGTGTGTGTGTGTGTGTGTGTACGCATCATACTTGTACACAAACATTGTGACCGTGAGTTGCAGTGATTGGAGGAGAGAGGCCAGAAGACGCGTGGCTCTTTTGGCCTCTCTTCATGCGCATGCGCACTGTGAGTGTGCGTCCATTCAGAAGCTCACGTGGCTCGGACAGCCATTTTGGGTCAGGTGATTTTGAGACCTAGTGTTGTTCGCTGACCCATTGAGCCAATGCTATTATCATTCGGTGTCACGACATTGATACAGAATGGAGGGAGGCAGTGTGTTGCGTTCGTCTCCGTATCGCACAAACCACTCGCCACGATTGTAAGGCTTTAAAGTGAAGAAGGCGCAATGCAATACCAACACTCAATCGATGTTATTCCTGGAGTTTGAGCGTGTGAATCAACAAGTGCTGATTACTCAAATGATTGTGTTTTATTAAGCCCACAAATGATTTTCTACATAATTTCCCTATGTTTTTGGACTTTCTTTTGGGGCAGATAAAATTAATGTTCGGGCAAGTTTTCTGCTACAATTTGAAAATCTGCTTGCCCAACTGGGCAGTGGTAAAAAAAAGGGAAAAAAAAGAAGAAGAAGGTTACGGCCGAGAGTGCAACATCCTTGGGGTTTCAAACAAATTACGATGTGGAAAGAATAAAGGGGAAAAAGATAATGAGGCTCTCAGTCTGAAATAATCTTTACAAGGTAAATGGGTAATAGATTTAGGAGTGTCATTGAAAAAAAAATCTTTAGACTGGATTCCTTTGTTACTGAGGATTCTGAGAAATTTAGCAATGATAACTTGGAATGGAGCTTTCCAGAAATATAATCTATACATATACAATGTAGGTTCAGTTTTATGTGTGGTGTGGGGGGGGGGGGGGAATTCATGCCAGATAAATTTGTACAACCTGCAATTCATTGAAAGCAGAGAGGTCATTTTGCACCGAATGATTACATCTATCATAATTCTTGGCTACCTGTTTAGTCCACTCTTGATTATCGTAGCAGAATTTATTCAGAGAGCAAATAATCTTCATATTCTAATCTAAATCAACTACAAGAGGCACATGCCTATAATTAATGATTCTGGTGATAAAAAGAAGTGGGTGTATAGTTTGAAAAATAGCATATACTGTACATGTAGTTTGAAAATGTTTTATGTGCAATTACAATTTAATTTTCAATCACATGAAACCACAATATACAATAGCCTTGCTGATGTTCAATAAGTACCTAAATGAATATCTGTATGTGGGACGTGCATGTCTGTGAGTATACATATTAATTGTGTGTGTGTGTGGTTCTTCAATGACTTCTTTTTATTTTCATTTCTTTTTAATGTTTCTTCTAGTCAATGAACTGGGCTCTTGGAATGAAAGAAACACAAAAAAAATTGCACATTCATTTTTTTTTTCTTCTTGTGAGAGAGGGTGTTCCCTTCTTTCTTAAATGAATTTTGTTTTTCCCGAGCCATTTAAAGTTCAACCTTGCATTTATTCAATTAAATCAATTGCAATGCTATGATCTGTAACAGAAATATTTTCTCCTTCACTTCATTACCTTCTCAATGGTGTGATGCAAACACTGTATCCTTCATCATCATATTTAAGTCTGAATTGCACCAAAAAGATTATCAGTTTCATAGGCCTATTAAAGGGATGATACAGTATTGGTGGAGATGAGAATTGGGTTTTAAACTTTTTGCAAGACACCAAGAAAACACTTATGATATAGTACAGAGCATACCATTTTAAAAGGAATCCAAAGTTTACTTGATGGAAATCGGGTTTGGAATGACTGAAACATAAAAAAACAAAGTAAAACAAAGCGATTGTGATAAAGTGTGGGTCCCACACTTTATTTGAATAACTTTTTTTTTTTGGATATCTCAGCCATTTCAAAACCAATTTTCATCAAACAAACATTGAATTCCTCATAAAATTACATGCTCTTTCATATTTCATAAGAGGTTTCTCATTATTTGACCAATGAATGTTAGAAACCCGAAATTAGGTCTCAATCAAAACTGTACGATCCCTTTAACCCTTTCTGTACTATTATCAGAGACATTGGACAGTGTGTACAGTGTTATGGGGTTTTCTGTGCCAATAAGCACTCTAAGAACACAAAAGGTGTCATCTTCGAGAAAAATTGCACAAGAAAATATAATTGAGAATGCTAGAGTTTGTTTGGTTCCAATAGTAAAATGGTAACAATTCACTCAAAATGCCACAAATTGAACTAAAATCATGAATGCCTCACTTGCCAGATATTCAGAAATCTGATCATTAGAAGTGTTTGCATATATTGATTATTTGCTCATATTAAGTGAGCTTTGATTAAAACCTTATCAACAAACAAAAGTTTGCTGTTGGCTTGAATAATTGGGTCTTAATGAACAAACGAAAGGTTGAAGGTTACAGAAAACAAAACATAACTAGGAATACTAGATCTTCAGCTCTTCCCCCCACCCAAAAAAAAAAATGGCACTTTGTTCTATACCACACAAAATGAAAAGAAATTGCAGCTGCTTAAAAAGGAAGATAAAACAAGTCTCCATTTACAAAAAAAAAAAAGTCATTTGAAGAAAAACTGACTCAGCCTGAGGAAGTAACCTGTTCTTCATTTTTTTTTCTTGTGTCTTGATTGTAGGTTTTGTAGGTCAAAAAAGAGGCTCTGTATCAAATTTCATGCTTTGTTGCATCGGCAGACATTACTTTGCCACACATCAATTACTTTGCCGCACGTTAATACATGCAAAAATGTTCATAAAACCACTTCACTGGCATGCACTGAAATAAAATAGTTTATTTCTATTTGTATAATCATGTTTTTGATCTCTGTAATTTTGTTTGATGTTGTTTAATAAAAATTGAAAGATAAAAAAAAAAAAAAATATTGCTCGTATCAGCTTTACTGCTTGTAATTCTTTAGTACCCAGAGGCATAATTTTGCTGATAACACTATCTTCTATTTGTTTTCCTATCAAACTACTTGAGCATACACATGTACATATGCAAAGATGATCTATACAACAGATGGGAAATGCAAACAGACCATGTAAATACTTATACAAAGGAACCCTATAGGTCGTTTTGAGCTGAACATGAGCTAAGCGGATAAGGATGCTTGAATTCCCACCCCCCTCCCCCATTTCTAGGGGGGAAAAATTAAGGAAAAACCACCAAGGGAATGTAGAGACAAAGCCCAAACCATCAAAGCAGAGAAATGTCGGGCAACCTTCAGCAAGAAAGGAGGGCACAAAGGATGCCCAATTATTGGTAATATTTCAGCACCTATTGTGTCCGACAACCCTCCCGTCAATCAACACGGCAAAGGGGCGGAGCTCGCCGACCCAGCATGGTTGCCCCCACGGCCAACGTCGATGGCTGGACTGGTTGAGTTGACCCCTATAACACTGGACAATCGCCAGTGGTCAAGCTTGCTGCTCTGGCCGTGCGCAGTGCACCTGGGCACTGGGGAGAGAGTGCAGGGAGAATGCGGAGACGGGAAGAGAGACGAGCTGCACCATGCCGAAATGACCAATGGGATGACCGCATCAGTGGTCACATCCACGGCTGGTCAGCCGTGGTCATCTGGCTTTTCCCTCCCCGCCACGGCACACTTTTGTGTCTGCCGCATGTTTTGCCTGAATCAGGGTGTGGTCGAAGCAGGATGCACCACATATATCGGATATTTCATAACCCTTTCAAAAGAGTACCTAGCTGGACGCAGCATATCTCCTAAAGACCACTGTTGCTTCTCAGAATACAATTGACCACGTTCTTAAAATATCTTTCAGAAGAAAATAGAAAAACTCTACATTTCCCGGGCCCTAAAAATTGCACGTCAGTTGTATCATTCTCAGCAATAATCTGTTAAAAAGTCTCCTCCTGTTTGTTATCAGCTTGCTAGCAAATCAGTCAAATCCTCACTTCAAGATATCTTACCCTAGGAACCATGAAGTTTGCAGATGCAACCCTAGGAACCATGAAGTTTGCAGATGCAAGATCTCACAAACATGGACAGCCGTAAATGAGAAAGAACTAAAACAAATTCACTGCTTTTTCAGAACAATCCCATCATGACGCAGAAAGAACTGTATTCGATCACCACTGATCACAGAAAGTCCACTTTAATTCTATGTAATCAATGTAGATGTTCCAGAGGACAACCCAGCTGTTTCTAAGCTAAAACCATCGAGATAAAAACGCAGTGGACACAAACCTAGAGTAGTTGGACTCTCACTACATCTTTCTGTCTCTGTCCCTGAAAAATGGTGATCTTCTCATAAAAGTTTTCCAGGTGGGCATTAGCACAGCACATCTTTTGGGCACTATGAGTTAAGCTTATGAATGGGGGAGGGTGAGGTAGCAGCGAAGATGCACAATAATGATTGAAGGGAATCATGGACTGGATCAAAGTTTTGAAACCAAATGAACACACAGGGGGAAACAGACAACTCACCGTGAGAGATTCCCGCTTGCGGCCGCTCGTGACGAAGGAGAACCCTTGTGTCTCGATGGCCACACCTGTCCTCTGGACATGCTCCTCGACATACCTGTAAAGAGAAAAAGATACAAATGGGCAAACACAAACAATGAGGGCACATTGGTCTGACTAAACTAAAAAATACAAAGAGAACTGAAGAAGAACTTTCATATCTTAACAAATCAATCATAATCCATGGTGTTGACATGCCAACTTTCCCTGCTGTACACGAGAAGAAAACCAAAACTCTCTCCAAAAGACCAAAATATCTTCAAACTAAAAACTAAAAACTAAAATTGATATGTCCAAGCCATTCCATAATATCATTCCCTAAAAGGTGGGCAAGTTAAATTATGGAGCAAACACTCAATGAGATTAAGGCCATCAGAATGGTGGAGAATGTCATAATAACTTGATGCTATCTTTGCTGTGTGCTCTATAGTTGCCCCATTTGAGAACAGTGCCAACGCGATTCAGTTCCATCGGCACAACGACATGCTGTAAAACCATAATCACGATTATGACCAGGGCATCTTGGAAAGATATTCAGAGCAGCCTGCGCTCACTGGCTGAATTAATTCAGCAGATCTACTACGGGGAATGGAGAAGAGAAACTTTTTTTTTTTTTTTTTAGGGTGGTTTCAACCAATGCAAGAACAAAAGAAACATCCCTTAAATCCATCAGTATGTATCAATGATGCTGTTCCAGCAATCTCTGGTCATCTTATCAAAAAATTCAAACGAGTTCTTCTTCTTCCGTGAGAGTGACCACTATAGCATTCTTCAAGAGTATCATGCTATTGGAGTCATACACACTTCAGAGCCAATAAATGGCAAGACTTTGGAGAACCCCCACAAAAAAAAGCAAAACAAAATAAAACAACACAATATGCCTCAGGATTAAATGTAAGTGAGGGAAAAGTAGAAGAGAAAATGAATGGCTACAAATATTGGGAATAAAGTGATAGGTTCTCTGAGAAAAGTTTTGAAAAAGAGAGCAATATTACCGGCAAAAGGTGGGCAACACCACAAGGAATTTGGGTCAGGCATATCACATATCATACAGTAGATAATCTACTTGCCACTCTGCTCCTCCTTGTTTGCTTCAAACGAGATAATAAATCCTTTCGCAGGAACCGTACGAGTATCCTCTCATTGTTGTAAAAATAATCAAACGGAAGCACACTGACAGCACGGCGAAATATATCAGGAGTCACTTCATCATTGGAAGGAAAACCACAGGGTGTTGGCATTTGGGTGCGAATGGGCAACCCTTCAGAAACAAAGACGCCAGACTAAATGAATCCTGTGTCAAGGTTACGACGATATTTGTGGTAGCAACACAGGTTCTCCTTGAGTCTGGTGTCCTCCGCGAAGTCTGACCGAAATTCCTGAGGAGATCAAGATCCACCACCCTCCTCCGTTCGCTCACAAAATGGGCGCCGCTTCAAAAAGGAAAAATTGTCTGCGCTCTTGCGAACAACAGCAGGCAGATATCATCAAATTGGGAGGTGAAAAAGAAGGGGCCATTATGTCCAGCAAAGAGGAAGGAAAGTAGCAATCACAAGAAAAAAAATAGCTTGTTTTTTTTTTTCTCTCTCTTAGTGTATCAGGTCAAGTTAATCCATGTTCCCCCTAATGAAGCACCAAGGTTGTAGTAACAGATCAAATTCGCATAAAAAAAATCTGAACGAAAGGCGAGGGGAGTTACGTGGTAGCTGCACCGGCCAGGGATACACAGGCAACTGAATGGCTGGAAGAGCTCCCTGTCCACAGATGCAGCATCACACAGAAATACTGGTCAAGCTCTGGCTACCGAACACAATTGACAGGGGTACCAAAAAAAGAAATACGAAGAGGGAGACAGAAAAAGAGACGGAGAAATGGTGAGAGAGAAACAAACAGAGAGTAGAAATGAGTCAGGTTCCCGCCTTTATTCACACATCGACCATGCTGGCAACCGCATGAAAGAAGTCCTCCAATCAGGTCCCTCTGTCCAGGTCACATGGTCAGTTTGCCATTTTTTTTTCTCTCTTGCTACTAATCATCATCAACAAGGCTTTGACCTGAGAGGGCCTTGAGTTGGCCTTGCGCTCCAATGGACAGCCAGGCCACGGCTGGCCTTGCCTGCTCAAATAAAGTCTTGTCCAGGGACACAAACAAAGCCAGCCCCACTGACCAACCGGATGGTCGGACACAGCCACGGCACCCGGTGGCCAGTTGCTGCCTGGAGAGCAGGCCAATGTCCAGTCTCCTCTCAAACTACGGGTGCCAGACAATGGGAAAGTAAAGAATATTTATGAGACACAGGCAACGCACACAAGCGTATGCACGTGCATGTCTGCATATTAGATGAACTGACCACTGGGCAGTATAGCACAGTACACACTATATCTAGCCATCTACGCTCATTGGTAACTAACCAGCATATCCATTGGTCTTATTCTGCAAATTACAGACCCCTTCCCAAATATCATCAGGATATTGTTTTACTTACAGATTCTTGTCCAAAATTATCAATGAACATTGAACATAACCAGTAGATCAAGAATGTGCTGAAGTTCCAACTGGCTTGTATTGAACACTTCCTGCGACTTGGGGTCACTTAGGAAATGGTCTTAACGCCACTTTCTGGAGATGAAAAGGGGGCTCGCCGGCAAGACTAGCCCTTGCTGACCAATGTTAGTTGCGGTCACCTGGCAGTGAAGACCTGGGAATCACGTCCATCCTTGACCATTCCAGTCTTGATGGATTCAAGGCTTGTGTATGTTAGCCACAGCAAACACTCTTGTCACAGATCAAACTGACCTTTGCTGACCTTCCCCTCCTTATTGGTCATCTGTCTTTGGCCTCAGAAGGTTCAAGCCACTGGACGTTAGTGGCAGAAGTAGAAGGAAGTCAGTGACAAAGAAACAATAACAAACAAACTATGTTTGCAAATGATGATCTACTTCTTTTCAATGCAGGGAGGACATGAGATGTGATGAATGCACACTATCATCAGGTGATCTCATTTTATTATTGAAGATAATGGTACTGTCTTTCTTTTACACATAAAAACCTGACCTCTAAGGCATTTCTTTTAGTCACACAGGAGCAACAAAACATTCCTGCTGTGCACGGACATCTACGGAATGCTTTCTATTCTCCTCCCACGCCCCCCAGGTACACCTTTTGATATTCAAACAAAAAAGTGGTGCTGCGTTCATGATACACTGATCTAATTTCTCTGGAGCCCACAAATCCATCAGTCACCACTCTGGAACGGTGGTCAGAAGCCTAGCCCTCAACAAATGCAAACGAAATATCCAGACAAGTGTCCAATGACCCTGGACGACATTGTCAGACAGGGTCCTACAAAACCCAGTCTGGACCAGTAGTGTATACAACACCTGATTTCATAGCAGAGGGTCTATCCATCACCCGGTTCAAGTAGATGGATTGCTTCTGAAATATTGACAAAATAGACATTGTACTACAGCTGATGCCACATTGAGATGAGCACAGATCTTTGGGATAAGAGATTGTAGGAACCCGACTTGTCCCTTCTCCATTTTGAGTTGACATCTTGGACAGATGTTTGGTCGTTAAAACCTTGCAGAATTTCCATTGCTAACATTACATCTCAATAGAAATCAAACACATAGGCCCAAATTCATGAAGGTGGTACAATTGAAACCATAGTTTAAACCATGGACAATTTGTATGGAGTGCCAAGTGTCGCATGGCTTATTTCACTACGAAATCAGCCATTTCGTCAATGAAATGGTCACTTCGTCGATGAAATGACTGATTTTGTAACCAAATAGGCCATGCGACACTTGGTGCTCCATACAAATTGTCCATGGTTTAAACCATGGTTTCAATTGTATCACCTTCGTGAATTTGGGCCAGAGGTTGTTCTGAATAGCCACGTGTGGGGATTCATTTCCAATGGCTACATTGTACCTCAAGGAAAAATGTTTTATGTCAATACCTCCAAATAAGTGAAACTCAACTGCGTGGGTGACAAATTTACAACATCTTTCCAGGCATGTCTGTAGGGGCGTATCACATGATGAGCATTGGCCTGTTTGTTTGTTTGTTTGTTTGTTTTTAAGGTATCTTCATACTTCATTTTGTGTTCTCTGGCAACCAGGAGAAATATAGTCCAGTTGGTGAGTTGGGGTAAAGTGTTGCAAGACTACAAAAATAAAAAAAAAAGGGTCCAGCATTTCCCATCAGCCTAGATATGATTATCAAGCATTCAAACAAGAATCATTGTCATCTTAAACTAGGTATAGGATCCCACATGTGTATCTGCCTTCTTCTGGCCACATTCAAAATCCTTTGACCATCCAGGTAAACGCAAATGCACCGTGTTCTGTACGTATCATATCTTGGTCTCCAACACTATTCAGGGGCTGTAATATTTTGAGATCAAAATTCAAATGTGACCAAATTTCTTATTAAAGGTAAAACATAGCTCTGAAAGGGGCTCAATTCGAAAGGGGCTCAATTCATCTTCTACCATCTGGAATTTGCTTGTATTTATCGAAACTGGTTGAGCTACCACAATTTGCCTGGACAATGAGTTGTTTTAGAGTATTTTGAGATCAGAGGTGTAGAATAATTTCGATCATAGTACAAGACTTTTATTCCAAAAAGGTTCTCCCTATTCAGCATTATGGGTAGGTTGAACCTTATGTGATTATCAATCCCGCCCAAACAGCAGAATTTCCAACCAATCTGCATGTGATTCATACTCAAGCTGTACATTGATGGACACTATCATGACCCAATTTGTAATCTATTATAAAACACTTTGTTGCAACCACGTTCAGACATGTTCTTTGATTTCAATACTGTCTGCATCCCTTTTGGCCAATATTTTGCATTTTTGCAATTACCCAATTGCAATTCTGCTTTCACGGCATCATTTCATACATTTCTTTGGAATATACGTCACATGCCAATCATAATCCTGAAGAAGATTTGGAAGCAGCGAGGCTAATAAAAAATGAGTATTGTCAGCGTGCAAGTGTAGAGAAGATAACAGTATCCTCAAAAGTTAACAAACATTGGATTCTTGTGTGTAGTGGCATGTAGGTGATTTGCACAAGTAAATGAATCCTGTCTTTTCCTTGTATGCTGCAGTGACACGACATTTGCTCCATCGAAAATTGCTGCGGTCTTATTTTCTCCAAGGACTTGTAAGGGTTAGGGTTGTGATAGGGTTTTAGGTTTAGTTTGATGTGAGGATTAGGATTAGGGTTAGCATTATGCTTGTTGGTAGGTTTTATGTTTGGCTTAGCTTGCACATACATCATGGGAGTAATTGTCGCAGGAGCAAATGTTATATAACTGTATGCTACACACCCTCACATTAAGTTTTGAGAATTTTCAAACTCACACGGCCATCCTGTTTTAAGCTATTGTAGCTTGCAAGCCAACTCCAGGCTGCTAAAAATATCAAACTATCATGCTTGGGTAAGGGGGAAAAAAATTGATCAGAGACAACTCTGCAATCCATCACGCTATTTAAGCGTTATGCAATATGGTTTGTGATGAGGGTTGCATAGATCAAACGTTATTAATCAACGCTTGCTGCCAGCGGTCACTCTTTGTACAAGACAAGACTCTCTGGTCACTCGTTTGCTGGACAAAACTCATTAAAGGTTGTAGCCCTCGTAGGCAGAAAACGGGAGATGGGGGGCTCCAAAGAGAAATCGGGTCATTCCATATCTGCCGATGACTCATCTAATCTTATATGCAAACCATTGCAGGAGAAGCAGTCGATGTACGGCAGGGGATGGCTTCAGATATATACAAAGATAAAGGGAAAGATGGCACACAGCGAAATTGAAGGCACAGTTCAAATTTGCCATTGTTCTAAAAGCAATCCTACCCTACCATATTACTGCATTGCATGAATTATGCATTGGGATGATCATAGTTTCAATGCATTTCTTCATGAACTACAATGCTTTTTTTTTTAACATGAAATGCATGAAACCCTGTCTTCAGTTGCAAGAATCTTAAATTCAAGTATGCATGTATTCACTTATTTAGACCTGTATAATGCGCAATGAATGTGTAATTGTAAGTGAATATATATAAATATGATAAGCATGAAAAGTTGCCCTCATGAACAGATTAATGAATACATAAATAAATCAAAATTGAAATTGATATCCCATTGGTTATCAAGCAGGGAATGTGGAATCACAAGTGGAATTTTCCATGGGGACCGTGGGGGACCAAAGTAGAGCAACGAAGGGTGGCACCACAGCCATTCACAATCATTGGGAACTGGTTCTATATCCACACAACGTCACATAGCCCACAACGGTTGCTACACTATGATGCTAACACCCGGTTCCAACCCACTGTCCGAAGCCTTGTGCAAGGATATCCTGTTTGGAACCAGCATTTATATAGGCTACAAGGGTATAACAAAAGACAGTGATATCATCTCTTCGGTACTATAACGATCCCCATCTTACCAGTTGACGAAGGAGCTTTTTCCAGCCGAATGGTTGCCGATCAGAAGCACGGTGATCTTCTTCCGTGGGGCTAGGAGACGAAGGCCAAGCTTCTCCCCGACTTTTTTTAATCCTGAAGAGGAGAGAGAAAACATGACAAAAAAGGTTTCATAAACTTTCAGATCTGTAACTGAATTTATGGTGTATGTCTATTCTCAAATTTTTTCATTTTTTTCTATTTTCATTTTGAATCAATTTGTCATGAAAAGAAATAGCAGAAGTAGACAGTAGACAGTAGATTTAATAGTCAGTGAAGACTAGTGTTTTAATGAAATATTACCCCAAGCTTAAAAAGATTGGCTTACAATAATTAGGCCAACATGACGAAAAAATCTCAGCTTTATATCTATGATTCTCATCATCATATTCATCATCATACAAAAGTAGTTTGACTGACCCCCTTAGAAGGACCATATCAAAGTGGTAATTTGTATTGCAAGAGGGAGAGAAAGTTAAAGATTAGATGGCTTGTCATATTTCAACTGGTTTTTTTCTTTTTGTGTGTGTGTGTGTTAACCCGTTGAGGACGAGTCCCGAGTATACTCGGGCAAGTGTCTATGGGAAATGCGTGTTGTAGCAAAATCAAACCATCCTCAACGGGTTAATGGGATCTAAAAATCTGATCCTTTTTTTTTTTTTTGCTTTAAACTGCAGATTTTATTACATTGTAGAATTCACTTTGATTCATATTTGCATGAGGATTTCATCTCAAAGGCAAACCACCAGCCAGAGACTGATCTTTCCCTTTAACTCAGCAACGCTAGGCATTTGAGGTTGACGGGTGTTAGACTTCATATACAGGTGAAAGATGGACAACGACAAAGAGCCAGCATGACAAGTAAGTTTGAAATAAAGGAGAGTAACAAGCAATCAAGCTGGTTGGAAAGGCTAACCATCAATCTCACATCATTAAACACAGGCAGCCTGCGATATCCCAGTTCAACTCGATTGTCCCGCCCTTTGGGCCTGACAAAAAATTCGGTGACAACGCTTTTCAAATTGTTGCTGGCAGGAGTACACGGGCTGACCGATCATGCTATATGGCAAGTCTTGTTGCCTCCGCCACAAGGGAGGGTAACTCTCCACGTGTGAACGCTAGCTGCCCTGTACTCTGCAGAGGCAGGGACGGACAAGAAAAAGCCAGTTCTGTCCAGATCCGTTTACTCCGCCATCTAGCATTTCTCCTCTCCCTCTCTCTCTCTCCCTCTAACCACCACCTACACTGGCCCGCTGCTGCTATAGCTCCCTCTTTTGCACACGCATCGCTCGCTCGCAGACGGGATTTGACCTCATTTGAGTGAACTTCAGGTCATCTGTTGGCTGTGGCTGTATGGCCCACACAAAGCTATGGTGGCTTCAAAGCACAGAAAAACAAAGAACAAACTGGAGCGTGTGCATGCCCTCCTATTACTGGATGACTAGGTCAAGGACTTTGAGGAAAAAAAGGGTGGGGTGATGATATTGGGCAAGTGTAGGTCCAATAGAGCACCAAAAGCCACCCCAAGGGTGTTTACTATATGGATTGAGGTCGGCTGAAATTCCGGTGGCTTGGGTGATTCATTAACATAGAGATGTGTGCCAGGTAATGGGGGAAAATGCATTTCTGGAAATTCTTAAATAACCTCAGTCCACACAATGCTGTGCACTGGCCACAGCACTGGCCACAGCATTTATCTTTTTCTAGGAAGATTGGGAGGGGGGGGGGGGGTAAGGTTGTCCTATTCATAAGGAATTGTTTCAGGGGTTTATGTGTGCATGGAGGATGCATGTGTGTGTGTGTGTAAATAAAACAAAGAGATAAAGAGAGAAAAATAGCATGGCTCCCCTCTAGGCTTTCAAATTTCATTGACTCAGAATTTTGTTATTCACCCTTTGCTGAATGTTGCAATGGCTGGGTAATCTTTATAGATTTCTCTTTTATTTCTTATAAATGGGGGAACGAATAGTACGAGAGATTTTTTTTTCTTTTTGTTGACTGTACTATTTGGTGTGAGCATAGAACAATTAGCATATGGTACACAGACATCTCCAAATCATCTCAAAGAGTTATCATTTTCTCTATTCACAAAGGGGAAAAATAAATCCCATGAATTAAGTGTCACTTGTGTAAATTCTGGAAACAATAAAATCCAGGAGCAGATGAGGAAATTAGTGACAACAGAGGAAATGAATTAACAAACCGAGGGGGAAGACTGAATGAAGTTCATGTGTCCCCCTTTTACCCCCCTCACTCTCCTTTTCCTCTTAAAAAAACACAAAAAAACACCCCCCCAAAAAAAACAAAAAAACAAAAAAAAAAAAAAAATAAAAAAAAAAACAAAAACAAACAAACATACAAACAAACACACACTCTTCTGGTCTCATGATCTCTTTCTTATCCCAATTCAAATGATCCAAACTTGAGAGAAATCAACTCGTGTAAACCTGTCAACAATGCAGGGCATGCATTCAGCGAGTGTCACATGGAGTACGACTTCTGTATGGCTAGAGCAGTACTCCAGTCCCTTTATTGACTATTCCCATATGACGGAAGAGCACTGTGAGCATATCATTGTACTTGACCTAGTTTTGAGGAGGGTTATCAAATCATAAGTAGGTGTTTAATTTGGTCATGTGCCAAGAACAAAGGACACATATTTTTTTTTGAGGGCACTGTTCAACAATGTTTCAAGTATGAAAACAACAAAGCAAAACAAAACAGTGAAATCTTGAAATGCATGCTTTCAGAGATTCTCTGATATTGGGTAGGCCTAAGTATGAATACATGAGAAAATGATTACGGTTGAAAAAAAAAAATGTTATGTGCATTTAAAATAAACAATGACAAATCTGAGAGCATAACTATCAAAACTTTGGCATATTTTTCTCTTTTTTTTTGGGGGGGGGGGGAGGGGAATGGGGGTCATGGATTTGAACTTAATCACACAGTGTCTTTTAAGTATGACAATACTATTAAACTACTAGCCACCCTTCGAGTTCTGAGTTTTCACATTTACTTGAATTACTCAAATCATGAATCTGAGATCTCAATGCATGCTTTCAATTTACAAACCATATGTGTGAAGGAAATCTATCAGGGGAAAAAAATGCAGATCTGAATGATGTATATGGTGAACATAAAGTCATGCAGACATAATAAAATCTTTTCCCACACAGTGCTTCTTAAATTTCAACTAATCCGACTAATGGGGTAATGAAATATAAGGGTAGTGTAACATTATGAACAAGTAACACAAGTTGCACCTTTTGCCTTTTCGCCCCTTTGTTTTGCCCATTTCAAATCAATGCCCATAACAAGTGTCTTGCACAGTATCGATACTTCTTTTCTTCCTGCCAGAAAAGGCAAAAAAACAAACAAAAACAAAAACAAAAAGAGAGAAACATTTAATGCGTTTAATATACTGCTTCGTCTTTTGTTCGTTTGTTGTCTCTACCCACAACAGCGCTGCTGACATACACGCATCGAAATCAGGGAGGGTTCCCCACACCAATTGGTAGAGATTCACCTTCTATATTTTAACACATCCCTACAGACAAACATGATTCCACACTCGGGGTCTCTCTTTGCCATATTCTCGCCAGACGGACATGAAGAGACATTTCTTCATTTTTTTTTCTTTCAGGATATTAAGCCTCCTGCAGAATCAAGCAGATATGACAGCTCAGTCACATTACTGCTGTGACTTCTCTGGTGACATGTGTTCAAATCATCTCAAATTGCACCTTGACCTTTCTCTTCCCCTGCAGGGGATCCAGAAAAGGAAAGAGAGGAAAAAAAAGTTGGAAGAAAAAAGATGTATTTTTGTTTTCTAGGAAATGTCAACAAACTTTTTCCACCCACACACACACAGGTACTCACACAAAGGCATATACTTTGCAACACACAAGGAGGTGTATGGTCCACATCAGCATTAAATGGGGAATGGCATCACCCACAGTTTGCGTGTGTGTGTGTGTGTGTGGGGGGGGGGGGGGGAGATGCAGGAGCTCTCCAATTTAACGCATCAACTACTACAGCCAACAATCTTAGGCTGGGGCTTGTCGAAGACATTCATTGCTGTCATTCCAAAATAAAGCCTCATTGAAATTGTCTTAAACAGGGGAAAAATCCTCCTCCCTAAAATTGAAATCAACTTGTAAAGAGTATTTCGGAAAACTTTCCTTGTGGACCTTCAAGTTACAGGGAAGTGCATAATGCTCTGAACATGTATCGGAAGGGATCCACAAGGACGGTTTCGTGGAACACCCAAACGGTAGATCTTTGCACCAGTAGTCAAAGTATCACCTTCATGTCCATGAAATATCAAACGGAGGAGACATAAGAAAGAATACCATCTCTAACTCACTATCATTCTTATTAGAGGACCACAAAGCCGACTCGGATGAAACGGCTGTTCATAAAGGACGCCGACTGATATTTCATCGAAGACAACATGACAATGACAGAACCCGATTCGCACAATACACCGCGACCGAATTCTCAGAAAGTGCTGTCGACTGGCGACCGACACAAACCGACGCAGACCAACGCAGACACCATTGGGGATTGTTAAGACATGCCGGCACGAATTCTCGCGAACCCTCCACAACCCGCATGTTTCGATGAGCCCGTTCGGCCACGAGAGCCGAGAGAGAGAGAGAAAGAAAGAGAAAGAGATAAGAGAGAGAGAGAGGGAGGGAGAGAAAGAAGAAGAGAGAGACAGGCGACACGACATGAAATGAAATGAAGAGTCGTACAGACACCGCACGCTGGTGCTGGAGGTCATTGACACTGGCTGCCGAAGCCACAGCGGCTACACAGAGCAGAAACCACCGTCCCCATGGCTGCACATGAAAAGCGCTCCGACAATGACCTTTCTGTCTATAGCCCGTCAATCACAACATTCATGGTAAATTCATGCCTGGATGGCAATATCTTGTCTGTAGCCAAGGGCAGAGTGAGGACGCTCAAATAAAGCTACCTTCTATCCCGTCCCCCCCCCCCCCTCCTAAAAATTGTAAAGGATTTAGGGTTGATTGTGTGTCATGAATTCCACAGAATATCTGCATTAGTCTTTCATGGGGATGCATTCAATGACTGAATGAAGCCATGTTCCTAACTTCTATCAAACAAAGCTAAGTCAATTATTTCAACAAATGATTCTGTCCCTATTTTAAACTAAGGCCTAATTTGTTTGGTTGTTTCATTTTCCTTTTTCGTTTTTGAAATGCAAAATATCTAACGCTAGGTATGTTGTATTTTTTTGTCATTATTTTCTTAAGCTATGGCATATAATTACCCTTAATGTTGTGAATTTACATGGTGGAAGATGCAATTGTAATACAATGTATTTGGTTATAAATCATGATTGTTTTGTAATTTGATTATTTGAAGAAATCAAGTTATGATTTCAGGAAAAAAAATCAACAGAATATGTGGCTCTCAAGCTTTATCTGTCTCAAATCAGCATCTAGTCTGGAAACATTATTTACAATGTATGTGCTGGAATGAATACCTCTAATAGGAAAGAGTGAATATAATATGATCAGACCTCTAAGCATTAGCACAGATATCAATAAAAAAAAAGGGGGGGAAAAATGGTTGAAGAATGACTACGCAGATTAACGCAGATTAACGGACCATGAATAAACCAAAAAATTATCCCTTTGATAAAGCAATGCTGCTTTCTGAACTTTTGACCTTATACAGACTCATGGTCACAAGGAAGCTGTACTTGAACGGAAATGCAAACCTTTGCTAGCAGATGGTGCAAAATGAACAATGTGTGTGTGTGTGTGTGTTTGCATTTTGGCAAAGCCAACACATAAAATTCCAACCCAGTGGAGTCACAGTTGCGTCAGCACACACACACTCACACACGTGTACCGTAGAGTCACAATTTTTTTCTTTTTCGGCAGTGGTAACCATCCATCTACCGGAGCAACTTTTGAATGGACCGTTTGTACTTGTCTTCCAAGAAAGCAAGCCAGGCTTTGTTCAAACCTGTTCCATAACCAATCATATAGCTTTGAATTTATTCAACTGCTTTATACACATATGGCCCCCAGGGGGACCAGCAAGCAGGGAAACTGCTTACACACACCCTATACTAATTCGGTTTAAAGACTACAATATGCTTGAGTGATGGAGAAGCAAAAAGGGAATAATTTCCCTGGAAAAAAAAATATCAAAAACATATTTTTTACTCAGTTTATACAGAAAGATCAGAGAAACACTTTTGCAAAAGTGTGAGTAATGTCGGACATGGTATTCACAAATTCTGAGTTTTTATATATTTGGTTATAAATCAATTCCCTGTGCTAAAAAATGTGCTCAAGATCACAATTTGTAATGATACAGTTTTATAATAAGGTAAAAAAAAAATAGGCCTACAACGGAGTTTCATTAATCTTAATATTTCTCTCACGCAAGTACACATTTCCTTTACCCGTTACTGAAATATCTTCAGGCAAAATTCTGGAGGAGCTAGGTCAAGTGCTCTATGGAATATTCTAGAAAAATCTTTCCAAAAAATTCAATTTATATCTTACTCAATATCCTTCTATAATTGTGACATTACAAAATTTGTAGCCTTTCCATTGACAGAGAGTCACATATATATGGTATTTGACGAAACCTTAAAAAAATGATTGATAACTTTTGAATGGATACCGATGGATTGTCTGATTTTTCCCCGAAATTTCCACAGACCATCTATAAATGACCTTCCTACATTTACAGTATCCATGTTCATGCCGGAGGAAAGTTCCCCATGAACGCAGAATGAATTCTGTAAGCTGGAAAGCAGTCATACAATTTTATGCGAGTTATGACAATTCTAGGCAAAAAAGGGGTGGGGAATAAAGAAGCTAATAATACCTTCAAATAGTATGTTCCTTATATCGTCGCTGGGGTGACAAGACCTTGCATCTCAAATGTTGGTGTCCCAAAAGTCCTAGCCAAGTCCTAGCCGTTTTACTGCAAAAATGAAGCCACCACACATCAAAGGAAAGGCAAAGAGTTCCCGTTTGCTACACAGCTCTTTGGTTGTGATGTTTTTTCGCTCTCGTGAACATTTGACTATTTTTAGATACTTGCAAACTTTTGTCGCCCCACTAGCGATATAGCACATCAACTGGATTTCATTTCCTTCTTTAATCAGGAGGAAATCTCTCATAGAATAGGCCTATGTTTAATTTGATTAACCTGCCTTTTGCCATGAGGTTTTGGAAATGAGTCACACATTTTTGACACATTAACGTATATGCACTGGCAAAATTACATCTGATCTATGCAATGTAATACAAAAGATGGCAGATGTAACGCAATGAAGAATATGAAGAGGATGTCATTACAATGATCAAAAGCACTGAAAATTACACTTTTATGGTAGTCATGAAATAAGCATATAAAACTATGACCATTACAATACAGCACCACTGTACAGGACAGATCAACATTTTTTTTTTTCTGTCCAAGTACTGATCACACATCTCTTTAAGGTTACCTCACAAAATTAATGCACACGATGTCTGATCAGCTTTAAATGCCTATTCAAACTGATTCGAATCCTACTCTGATGTGCAGAAGGAGTGAGTATGAAGAAAAAGTGAAAGTGAATTGCCAAATTGAATTACTGGCAGAATAAATACGATAAATATGAAGAGTAATAGATAGCCGTACAAAATGTCAAAAGGTGAATACAAATCGAAAGTGAAAATATAGAAAGGGCATGAAAATAGTGTGAGAGTGAGTGTGAGAGTGAATGCATAGACAAAAGAGAAAGTTAAACAGCCAAGTGGCATGAGAAAAGGGGGATGGAATATACCGTAAAACTAGGAATGTTCGCGTGCATTTTAATTTCGCGAATTTCGCGAGCGCCAAGATTCGAAAGTTCCTGTCTACACTGTATGCCAATTGAATGCCAGTGGCGATTCGCGAAAATTTCATGCCGCGAAAAAGGCCATCGGCCCCAATACGCTAGAATTTCATGCTGCAAATATATCGTGTCTTACAGTACTCAGGAGTAATCAACATTGTCTGAAGAGCCGTGTAGAGCAGGTATACTGCGTAAAAACATATTGAGGAGGGGCATAGAGAAAACAAGAGATAGTGAGGGGAAAAGAGAAACATACGGAGAAAAAGATGGGGACATATAGAGGAAGAGGGAGGAGAGATAGAATAAAATGTACTTAGGTAGTTAACAAAGTATATCCATTTGTAGGTGGTTTCAAGGTATATGGAAGAGAAAGGTATATGGAAGAGAAAGATATAGAGAAGGGGAAAGATGGTTCCAAAGAAAGAGAGAGGAAAAGAGATCCAAGCATTACACACTGTGAGAATGAGAAAGATAAAAGGAAAAAGCCGGGAGAGAGAGAACAAGGCATGTTGTAGGAAGGAATATACACTGCTCACAGAGTTGAAAAAAACCCCCCAAAACTGCCATATTCCTCGTGACCCCATTCTGTCACCCACGCACAGGCAGACACGAAGTGCCTGTGTGCAGCGTTCACTTCAGGCCGTGTCGTTTGGCGAACTCGCCTTACAGGATGAATGATATGCACATTGCACACACACACACACACACACACCATTAATGCAATATCCACCTTCAGGTGCACCTATCGCATATACCTGGGTAGTTAACTTGCCAAATGCCTGGCAGGCCTGTCAGGTGCATTCAGTGTTTAGGTATTTTTGTGTTATTGTATTGATTGATTGTTTTGAGCTTTGTAATTGATTATGTATTGCATGTTTTCTGCAAAAAAAAAAATAAAAAAGTAAAATAATAATACACTCTTTATCCAACTCAGAGTGCATTTATCACACATACATCATATTTGCTCTTGATGCAAGCATCGCATACATACAGTGTACTGTATACCATATCCAACTGTAGATAGATAGGAATATAAATTATCAAACCAATATAAATTATCAAACCTCACATCTACCCTAAAGGTCACATGTGTACTACCCTATATCTGTCACACATCATATGTTTAATAATCTACCTCCACTTGCAAATATCACATGTTGTATCATATTTACCCATCACATGCTATGTCATGATATTCACTTAGTTCCAAATATTACACAATTCCCTCGACACAATTCCATACAAATTCACTTCTTAATTCAAGACTGCCGACAGTTGGTATCATTTCAGATATTAAATTCAATTTCCACAGCATAAGATTGCACCAAAGAAAAAAAAAATGCTTCCAAATAGCTCCCCTTTACAAAAAGAAAAAGAAAAGAAAAAGAAGATAAAAATACTTATTGTGTAGTCTGTCTAACTACATTAACTGGGCATTTGACTTATAACACATTGAACAATATACAAGTTCAACGGATATAGAAAGACATCTCAGGCATACAAACCTGGGCAATTTAACTTTCATGTCGAGTACAAAGAAAAACGAACAAACAAACAAAATGGCTTCGTTTACAGAGAAACTCACGGGTGGGGCATGGGGCTGTCTCTTTTTTTTTTCTTTAGGGGAGAGGGTGGCTGGGAAGGGGTGTCGTAGTGTTTGGAAGGGGTAACATTTGATTGGATTGAAGGAGTTAAACACTAAATGTGCAAAAGACGGCACTGCCCAATCACCAATGACGAATATTATTATTTTTCTTGTTGTTGAAAGAATTATGGGAACGATTGAAAATTCAAGCTCCCACTTCCCCTTCACATACGCAAAGTTTTCAATGCACCACAGACAGCAGTATAATGGTGCGAGCTAGATTAGACATGTTACAACATGTATGCTCACACCCACACCCACACGGAAACATGTGTTGGTTTATCTACAATGCAGCAGAGGGTTGATATACAACATATTTCCAACTTTCGATTTTTGGTTGCTTGAGTTGCATAGGGAAAGGAGGAGGTGGGGTAGTCTTTCTTTTCCAAATCCCTCCTCACATTGAACTGAACTGAATCTACAGAAGGGATTACCCAGGTATTGGAATAGAATACAGAATAGAGTATGCAGATGTAAAGCAGCCAGAAATACAAGGATACATCTAGATTCTTTGTGAATCAGTACTGTGTCTGTTAGTTGCCTTTGTCTGTTCTATGGCAACGTAATTATATACTGTATAAACTGCCTGAGATTGGTGTTGGATGCGTCTATCACATAAACTCCATTCTGCACTAGAGATTCTATGGTAGTTCTTGAAAGTTCTTGAAAGAATCAAGATTTGGGAGGGCTAGTACTGTAGAACTGCAATAAATGCTATTAATGAAGAGCACCATTGATATATGGTGTCAGACCTAAGGCAAGCCAAAAAACTTTGTATTACACCATGCTCTCTCGCCCTCTCCAATGCTTCCTTTCTCTCTCTCTCTCTCTCATACTCAATTGACATGCTTGAACTGCAACGGCACAATACAATTTCGGCAAAAGAGGCACTACACAAACAAACAATATTTCCTCCTTTGTACACCATTGTTGGCTTCACTGACCTTTGACCCCTACACAAAAAACACACACTCACACTCTTAACAAAGGAATATGATATATATGCTAAAAAATGAAGTTAGTCTACCGTTAGAAAATATAATCTTTGGCAGGGAAGGCGCTCCTCATCTCACAAATTTTAGTAGAATGATCTGGAACAGTGATTACCATATTTATGACTGAAATCTTTTCAGGTTTGAAAAAAGACAAGAAAAGAAAAATTCAAGACAAAGAAAAAAAAGTATGGATAGGTTAGAAGTTAATGTTTACTCCCCCCCCCCCCCCCCCCCCCCCGTAAGAAAAAGAGGTAAAGGTACTTTCATGAACGCACAAAAAAAAGAAGAAATCTGATGGCACACACGAGTATATGAATAGCTGTACAATCATAGCCGACATGTTGTCTGCATACTAGGTGTATGCTACGTGAAGGCCTATGCTGCAAAACTTCCAATGCAAATCTGTGGACAGCATGCTTACCTGAAGCAGTAACGGCCCACTGTCCACGACTACTAAGGCAGGAGAAATGTTTTAATCACATTTATCTTCCTCCGTTTAGTCGTCCCACCGTCCATCCATCCGTCCACTGGTCCGTCCACTCGGGACAAATGTAGTTCCATCTTCCCCATCTTGTTGTACGCAATGCACGTCGGCCGGTACCGTATACCACCTCCCATGCATGTAATCTACGGCAGCAGAGTATAATACAGAGTTCTCTAACAGCTGAGCTTACTCTCCCCCTCTCTCGTTCTGTCGATCTCCCAGCGTACATAGCGAGCGCGACTGCTCATGAAGAGAGAGAGAACGAGCATCGCGCATGCATGCATGCTTATCACATACACCACATGCATGTGGCTCGAGAGAGAGATAGAGAACACTTGCATTGCACACTGCACTGCGGAGGAAGTTTCCATAGGCTGCGGCATGTCCTTTGTATCACATGCACCCTCAAGCAGGTATAGGTAGCTCCTGTCAAGCCAGCCGTACCGCAGTGCCGGCATCCTCGCGTCACGTCATGCGAGTTGCTCACCGTTACTTGATCTCTCTCTCCCTCTCTCTCCTTCTTTCTCTCCTCCTCTCTCCTCTCTCTCTCTCTCTCTCTCTGTGCTCCCAACTGAACTCTCTCGAACTCTGGAGGGAGTGCTTCGCTCGGCTAGTCATTCATGATTGTCAAGCTCAACTGCATGAGGGCAGAAAAATGCTTGACTTGGTCCTGTGCCAAGTTACCTATTTTTTGCCAGTGGTCAGTCAGCACTGCACCTAATTGTAGTTGTACAGCAGGGCTGCTGGTGGTGGTCGTGGTATTGGGGGGGGGGGGGGGCACAAGTGATGATCAATTGTACACCGGCCCCAATTGGCACTGGCAGGCTCGCTGACTGGCTCGGCTCTGGTCGTTTGCTGGCTGAAAAGTGTGTTGGCTTTGATAGCCGGTTGCGGGAGAAAGAGCTGGAACACATAGTAGAGGTGGTACCAGCAGCAAGCGCCATGTGGCTTGACGAATAGGCCGGCCGGAGAGAAGAAAAAATCGTTCCTGTATCATAGTCTATGAGTGTATGTGACATGAGAAGGACGGGTAACCTTACCACATGCCCTTTTTCCTTCTCTTCTGCCCCCCCCCCCCCCCTCAACTCTCTCTCTATCCTGATGCATAGTACAGTGTGTAGAGCACTCATAGCATACTGACAGACAAAGCCTGTGCATTTTACATACTGAAGGCTGCCTGTTCCTCTAATACAGAGCTGTCCGCGAAAATGTTCAACCCACCCACAAGGCAAGCAGTAAGAAAGTATAGGGACAATCATACATAATACTCCCACACCATCATCGCACAGTTCCTGAGATAGATTGTGAACGAAACAAAAGCCAACTCTTTCCTCGCCCTCTCTCTCCCTCTCTTTCTGTCTGTCTAACACTGGATTTCTTTTGCAATTACAGAAAGCTCCCAAGAGAGAATGTTAATAGGATCTCATCCTTGTAAGTACAGAAGAAGTATAGACAGAATGTTGCCACTGGGTGCAAAAAAATGCCCATTATGTTTAATACGTCTGTCTACGGAGAGGTAGAACAGAAGCAAATGCTGAGTTTCCCCAAACAAGGTTGCATGCACATTTCATGAAAAGTAGCAAGCTCAGGAGGTAGCCTACAAGCCAGATCTGGTGTGCTTTAAAATTCCGCATGATTATTCCTATTCATTCCAATTGTCCTTGTCCAAGTATAGACCTTCACACCATCTTGCTTCCACAAACATTTGATGTGCTTGCTCTCATATGATGGAAAGGAGAAAGATATTATAAAATTTTGTTTTGTAACTCTTCAATATTGTGCTGAGGAAGGAAAGTGAAACCACTGGTAAAGATGCTCACAGAGGTTTACACATTGACTTTTCCTGGAGGTTTGAGTTTTAATGAATATATATGGATACTGTCCAATGCCATACATTCATTGGCAATTTTCTTTTATGGATGGCTATTTGTAATGAGCAAATGAACCATATGTGTCATATCATTAAAGGCACAACACACATTATCATATCACCACTTACAGTATTTGTATAACTCCATCCAACCCCCTCCCATTCATTTCCCTCCCTTCACCTTCTCTACCCCTTTCACCCCCCCCCCCCTCTTCAAAGGGAAAAGCCAGTAAGCATATTCATTAGCTGGCACAAAAATATGCCTCAAACAAACATTTTCTCACAATAGGGCCATTCTCATTGCAAAAAATCGCGATATGAAAACTCGCGATGTTTTACCTTTGTGTCCACATTGGCAGGTAAACATTGCGAAGTTAGCTCCGGTGGCAACAATTGCGATCTTTCATGACGTACTGAGCATGCCCAGTTTACTCCAATCGCGTGCTTGGCCTTTGTTTGGGATCAAGCGGATACGGAAGTCACGTGAGTAATATCGTGATATTCCTGCTGCGTGCGTTCTCATTGCAAAACTCCTTGCGAAGTTTCGCTCGAAGTTAGAAAAATCGCACTTCGTCTTGCGATTTTTCGGGCGATCGTTTAGTGAGAATTGCTCGGCAACTTTCACCGTAACTTCGCGATTTTTCTAATATCGCCAGTTTTTACCAGCAATGAGAATGGCCCTAGTGTCAACCATTTATTTCGCGACACTTTTTCACTTTCACTCATTTCACAAGTTGACCGATACCTGCAGAATTGACATCAGGCCACAATTCGGCCACTCACATCATCACAACTGCAGAGCACATCCCTACCCAACGTGGAGGGATGCTGTCTGCTTTACTTCTTAAAAAGAAATAAGATAAGATTCGCAGTGGCTGAGATAACCGCAAGCAAACTTTGTCCCACAAACGCAAGTCTCAGTAAACAAGGTATTATGCTACTGAAATATATGGAATCTACATCATTCTATCACAGGCACACATAAGGTAAAAATACATCAATAATTCACCCACAGGGCAGCAGTATATAGCATGGTCTTATGGTTTAAAATTGTTCAAAAATTCCACCCCCAGTAAAACTATTTCTGTCTAGTTCACTAAGTAATTCTTGTTGTCGGTAAACCTCAATGCTACAAATTTATCCCTCTTTCCTCGAGGCTCAGGCATCAACAAATACTTCAGAATTACAGTTTTGCAGTGATTATCCATAAGTGGTAAATAATATCCTCAGATCTTCTGGGATTTTGGTTGATTTGCCGCAGACAAAAGATTGCAATATGTGGGACTACATTTTGTGCATAAGAGTTACTTCTGCTTAAATTAGATGAACAAAAAATCTATACTGGAAACTTGAGCTAGCTGCCACTTGTTGAAGATAAATTCTGCAAATAAGCATCACACACCATAGCACGAAGTAAAGCCTGCATTTCAATCAGCATACAATAAATGTAGGCTGCATTTCGCTGATGCACGTCAAAAGATTGGCGATGCTGATGCATAATCTATGAGATTGATTTGAATAAATGATATCATTATCCTAACATTAATTTGCCCGATGAAATGACTTTGCCTCGATCCAATTCTGACGTATCACTCCCAGCGACGAAGGATTGCCACACAGAGTCAACGCATGTTCCAGAAATGAGTTTGCAAGTCTCGCTCCATAAAGAGGAGATAACGACTCCATTGTACCGCGCCAAGACCTACACGAAGTTAGGTCTCTCTGTAAAGAATGGCTGTGCAAGAGAATGAGGAGTATCTGTCTACACAGTACCTTTGTGTGGCTTGCTTTGATGATGTAACGCCGACTTATGTTTCGGGCTTATCAGCAGACGACCAAGAAACAAGAAGAGAAAGACATGATATGCACCGTCCTTTTATCTCTCATTTCTCTTCTTCTTTCTCCCAACATCCCCCCTTCCACCCCACCCCTTCCTTCCCAAACCATTTCCTCTTATACCTTATTATCTCTGCCTCCTGTATTCAGCCTATTCAATGTGCAGATCACTTCCTGATGGTTTGGTATAAGGCCCAAACTCTGCATTGTTAAAAGTCTGCTAGTGTCAATTACCCAGACAGGCGTAATTACTTAGTCTTCCAATGCAGACATCTGTTTTGTGTGCAGAAAGGCAGCAACATTTCAAGCAAGTTTGGCAATCCTCAAAAACGAGTGTTAAATTACTAATTATTGAAATTGAGCTTATGCTAGTCCCACATGCTTATTTCTGTGTGTATATGATTGCACGATTACCTGTTTGAACAGATCGCTTGTGGAACAGTGGCCATGCAAAGTTCCACCTGTGGAAATTACCTCTGCAGTAGAGGGGAGACCACACCTTTAAATGTCACAAATGTCTATACTGGGATATAACACCACCAAAATGTGCCTTTACTAATATACTACTTTGCTTTATAGAAAATGGATTCCTCATTCAAACTGCAAGTCTGTAATAATCGCGGGGGCGGTCCTCGCTTTACATTCGACACACAGTAAAAAGACCATTGCGGAAGCTGCCTTCTGTTTGTGGGAGTGGGGAGACTAAAAATTGCCAAATTAGCAGCGCACAAAAGAAGGGGCCGCTCCCTTCCAACTCCTTGAATACAAAACTCCTTGATCATAATGGCATCCAGAAAGGCAGCAGAACTTCACACTCGCACAGGTAGGAACACTTCTAGAGTGTAAGCAGCGAACAGTTCGATGGGGTCTACATTCAGAGACTACCTTCAGACAGAGTATAGGATGATGTCATAACCGCTCTGTCTGTAGCTGGGATCCCTGAGACAGACACTGGACCATAACAAAAGGATCTGACCACTCCTGGCTTGAACTGACCACTGCATCTTGGACACGCATTCTTCTTAGGCACTGAACAAAGAGGGAGGCATTTGTCTTTCGTCTACACTTTAAAGGGATAGTTGTGGTTGGGATGGGAGATTCAGATTTTAAATTTGATACAAGATAATTAGAAACCACTCATGAAATATCAAAGCGCATACAATTCGAAGAGGAATTCAAATTTCATTTGATGAAAATTGGTTTTGAAATGGCCGAGATACCCAAAATGAATATAAGAACAGATATCACCATGCTACATTGATATATTTCTGACATGATATAATGTATTTCTAAAGTCTGGGGGTAAAATTGAGAATTGAAAATACAGTCACTCAGATAAGCATTCCTTCTGAACCAGTAAATAATCACATTTAACCATCCCCCTTAACTTATCTTACACAATATCAGAGATACTAAACAGCATATGGAACTGTAAAGTGCAGATTAAATCGTTCTTTTTCCAAACTGGAAATATTACTGAACAATGCCTTTAGGATACAGCAGGCTCTTGTGTATAGGCCTACAGCATGTTGCATGCACTATACCAGTACAAGGTATTAGGCCTACCTTATAGCAGGGGTTATCTTGATCAGGGTTTTTATGACTTCTCACCTTCAGGTATCCAGCTATGCCAGCGACTGATAAATGATTGGAGACTATTATGTCTACAATGAGGCAGGATCGCACATATGGAGAAAATCAGTCTAAGTGGGAATTTCCCATATAGCCAAGTGAAAAAACAAAACAAAAACAAAAACAAAAAAACAAAAACGAAAGAGAAAAAAATTCAATACTGCTTGACTTAATTTCAGCACAAACAACTCCGACTCTGATTTCAAGAGATTCTTTAGAAGTTATGTTTTGAAAACAGCTAGAGATGCTTCGGCAATATATATCGCACTTGTGAATTGTATCAAAATGATGCGCACTAGTAGCAAGCGTTTGCGCATTCAGCAAGCGCTCGCGCAATAGACAAAGACAGAATTGAATATGGTGTGATCTTGAACGGCAAGTACCAACGGTAGCCTATGGCGAATTAATACGTTGGCCTATGCGTTTCGTTCAATATGCTCTGATATTGAACGGTAAAAATTGAGCGGACTACAATACGCGTTTTTAATGCGCCGCTAAAACGTCCTATATAGATGATAATTTAGAAGCTTGATGACATTTGTTTGTATATTATATGCCTTGGTGACATGCATGATTCTCATTTGCTTGGGAGTTTACTTAATCCATTTGAACACTGTACTATACAACTCAGTCAGCGTACTGTTTCACAACATTAATTTTGTTAAAATTGAGCGACAACAATTCTAAACAGTGTCTAGCATCACCCTGTATCAACCAATACCTTTTGTGGAATTCAATTTTACCAATTACAGTCTCTGCAACATGCAAGGGGATGGCAGCAGAAGCAGCACGGTACTCTTTATTGCTTCGAGTAAAATCACCCTGTTTTCTTGACGGAGTATGGGTAATTCAGAATTTGCTTGAATAGAGGCTCACTTTAGACACACACACACACACACAGCCTCAAAGCCCAAGCTTATATGACTCATAATGCACCTGTAGATGTGTATCAAAACTCAACAGAAGCCACCCGGTCCATTGGGTAATTCAACAGAGAGATACACGAAATCACAACAAATTGAACAACTTGCAAGCTGTTCTATTCAACAACCAGTTGTAGAGTGTGACTTCTAAAAAAAAGAGAGAAAAAAAAAATAGCAGGAAGTAGAAAAACTTTGAAGAAAAAGAAATAACGTATGGACATATCTGTCCTGTTTTTCTTTTCACATCAACATTTTTAAGGGGCAGTAAAAATCTGCCAACTAGTCTTCATTCAAGATATCAAATAATTGCGGAGCAATTTCAAATTTACTGAATCGTATTGCCCATTTGGAAGTGATTAGAAAATTCCTATGGGAGGAAATTTCTGGGAACTGTGTAACAATCAATAACTAATTTCTAATCCCCTTCCATATTTTTTTCTTTGTTCTCTGTTTGATCAACTCTTTTGATAAAAGATGAATGTTGCAGTAGTCATTTTTCTCTCATTAGAATTTTCGTTATTAATCTTGACTTAGGGGGAAGGAGGGAAGAGGTAAAAGACCCAAGGGATGGGGTGCATTCTGCCCCCCCCCCCCAACTTCCTGTCAGGAAGTGGGTTACAGGCAGGCTTACTTCATTTTCCTGGAATTTCACAAACCACTGCCGGCTCTTTTTCGGTTTCACTCTCAACTTTTGTCTTTATTTCCCCCCCCCTCTTTTTTTATTTGTTAAACCATAATGCCAAAAGGACTGAAGTCTTCTATTGATTTCTCTTTTCTCTTTTTCTTTCTTTTTTTTTCTCAAGGGGGGGGGGGGGGGGGTTAGGGGACCACAGAACCACTGGGAGCCAGTCAGAGTGATGGTATTAATATATCTGTAGGGACATCTCCTGCAGTTCTGGGTGGAATTTTGATTTGAGTTGCTCATACTTAAAGACAGAAAGAAGATAGAGCACAACAACGTCTGCTTTCACTATCCCAAATACTTTGCGTACGTTACAGCCTTTGTTCCTTCCACACAAAATTCCAAAGATTTGATACAGCATGTCTAGACCACAACCCACAACATATTGGGGTGGGGAGTGGTTGAGAAGCATAAAAACAAAAAGGATGTATGAAACAGGGAAAGTTTCCTAATTCCCCCCACAAATCAAAATCTAAAAGGCTGCCCTTTCTTTTTTTTAATATCCTTTGTTTGATACAACTATAACTGTCTGGCATGAAAAGAAGATTGACATGTCCTGTCTTTTTAAAATCATCTGTTAAATATGACTATCACTAGGGCTTTTTACACTTGTGTTTCTTAACCCCGGACTTTCTCTGACCCAGGACTATCGTTAGTCCCGTACCAATTTTTTCAGCTTTTTACACTCGCCAATTAGTCCCATACTATCTCTTGTCCGGGGCTAAGGAGAAAACTGACCTTTTTACACTCGTATTTCTTAGCCCCGGACTTTCCAAACCACATGAATATTCATAATTACGCTGTGTACTGTACACGTACACGCACGCACTGGCAGCACTTGATTACCTCGTTTCTGATTGGTCAGTGAGGGTCGGACTTCGTCTCCGTCGCTTAGCCCAGGATTATTTTTTCGTTCTGTTTACACTCACTTGCTTGGCACCGCAATTGCGGAGCTAACCCCTGCTATTTTGCAGGGCCAGATAGTATGCAATTGCGGTGCTAACCCCTGCTATTTTGCAGGGCCAGATAGTACCGTACTATCGGTGGGGCTTGCCCACTTTGGCAAAAACGAGTGTAAACAGAAAGTGGGCTAAGGATAGTCCCGTACCAACGGTGGGGCTAAGGCCCCCCCTTAGCCCCACCGTTGGTCCGGGGCTAAGCAAAAATTTACAAGTGTAAAAAGCCCTACTGTCAGGCACGAAAAGGAGATCAACATGTTCGCTGCTACTCAAAAACACTAGACTATGGAACGTTATGGGTGATGTGCCCTTATGGAGAGTGAAATGAAAAGTCAAAGTGGTACCACAAAGAGCATCGAAAAGCTTTTGATAATCAGGGGAAGGTAAAAGTGAGACCTATGTACCAAGTCAGTGTAAGTCATCTGAAAATACATTTTTCTACAATCTGGTTGACCTACTTTCACACAGCTTCTGAAGGAGGCATGGGGAATATAAATTCTCAGTAGCAGGTCACGGGATATTACATTTCATTAAAAAAAAATCGAAGATTTGCGAAATTACTTTTGCATTTTCTTATTTTCTTTATTTTCATTTTCATTTTTATCTACTTATTTATTATTATTATTATTATTATTTTTTTTTTTTTTGGGGGGGGGGGGGATGTACAGTCCCCATTTAGAGAGTAAAAAACATTCATTTTATAAGCCTGTCAATCTTTAATTGACCTCACATGATGTTACTGCAAGCACATGAAATTCATCAAAACTTCAATAATTCTTGGCTTTTTGGAATGTACAGTCCAATTTTCCTCAAACTTTCCCAGAATATTTCTACGAGCGTTTCACTGATCTTTCCACATCGGGATCTGCTAAATTCACATTCATGTTGTCTTGGGGAAACTTCCCCTTTAAGCTTTGTATGAGAAGCCACTACATGACCCCCAGACTAGAGTGCATCATCCCATAAATTGTGCATGCTGTCTGTCTGTCTGTCTGTCTGTCTATCTCTCTTTCTCTTCTCCTATGATGTCATCCTTGAGGTTTTCTAAGCCTGAAGATAATAAGTTCAAGAAGTACCAGTGACTGGATTCTATCACAAAGACAAAGCCCCTGCACTGGAGGGAGGGAGGAAGGAATGGGGGGGGGGGGGGGGGCGGATAGCTCCCTCAGCAAATTCCAAGGAACATCGGAGGAGAGAGGCTCTGTCAACGACCTCGTGGTCACCACGGTTACCAGATGAGAGCAAATGGGGGGAGATGAGATGCGATTGTGGCGGCGGCAGCAGAGTGCTCTGGCTTAAAAATGATACATGTAGCTCCCTGGGCCCTCCCATTTTTCTTCCTACCAAGGCTCTAAAATTCCCTCCCTCCCTCTCCACCCCCCCCCCCCCCATTCTTCTAATCTTGTGGTTTTTCCGGGAGAAACCAAAGAGTGTGGTGCCCTGCTTTTTGGCAGAAAAACATGTGTGAACTCTGCCCGATACCAAGATTGAAAAATGAAAAGCCACCACCTATCCTTTCTTCTTCCCTACTCCAATCCCCCCCCCCTCTCCCCCCCCCTCCTTTTTTTTTTTGGGCAGATGAATCATCTGCCAACGTCCTGACATCTTTTGTTCCGTTCATGAGATGCACTACAAGTCGGCCTGTTTGCTCAATTATGAGGAAAAAGAATAAATGAAGTCTGGGTATCACTCTGTATGTGTTTGTGTGTGTATCTGTGTGTGCACGCACATGTGTGACTACCACCATTTCACAGTTCATTCAGAGTTCATTTCCAGCGCTAGTACATGCACACAAAAAATAAATAACGCTAGACTGAGTATTCCAAGACAGATGCATTTCCACACGTTGACCGCATCCCCCCCCCCCCAAAAAAAAAGGAGGAAAAAAAAAAATCACATACACATGATGTTTCTTTTTTATCCTCAAACCAGCTGTTGTGGGAGTCATATTAGGCCCCCATGGCCTATATGTAGTACAAAAGAAGCGCAGAGAAGGAATACAAATTCTTTTTAACATGTACTACATGTGTAGTGACAACTTCCTGACTTCTGTACGATAAGGTGAGAAAGCGTACTCAATGTGAAGACAAAGCACATTGGGCACTGCAAGACTGGCCGGTTGCTACATCACCCTCTCCCATTAGCTTTGGCATCGGCCTGTGCATAACTTGACGACCAATAATCTAGCGTGGGTGTACTGGACACTCCTGGGGCATTTTACAATAGAAGAAGCCTTTGTGCACTGTCCACATGGGGAAAACAACAAACCTGAACGATACTTTTCAGCAGATCATAATAGCATATCTCATTATCAATCATTCTTGAACGGCGATGGAGCCTATTATGCGCAAAAACAAAAATATGATCGACCTCTCCTCATTATACGATAAGCCTCACTCTAG